>NC_133658.1:699503756-699665191 GCF_037893015.1 Macrotis lagotis
AGGCAGAATTTTAACCCAGATCTAGATCTTGTCTGAATGTGTTTATAACTTTTTTATCTCAATTTTATCTCTAAGATCATCTTTGAACTGAATGGTACAATTTTTATAATTGGACAAAATAATAAAAATTTTACCATTCAGTCCAAAAAAATGATCTTAAGGAGATAAAAATAAGATCAAATGAGCCAATGAGCTCATTAATGATAAAATTCATTCCACTGATTGACAGTCCAGTTACCTTTTCCCAGTTATAAATGGGTGTGCTTTAACCTATGGACTAAATGACCATTACTTGTAAAAAATGGTGGAATATGGGAAGAAATCAGTAAGATCATCTAGACTAAGGATTGAGCAGTAATTGAAGCAAGCAGACAAGTAGGCAGAGAAGGACAGTGAAACCCTGATGTGGGCATTTGTCATGATGAATCTGAAGGTAGAAAAACTGCTAAAGCTTAAGGAACAAACCGTGGGAGTTTTGTGTGCTGAGTTCTATTTTTTTCTCTTGGCCTTCATTACAGGCAGGGTGAATATATGCTACAAATAGGAACTTGGAAGAAGAGAGAAGCCAGGGGAGAAAAAAAAAACCAGAACAACTGGCAGAGTGAAAGTAAGAGATATTTTTAAAAATGAGGCGAAGGAATGAAAGTAAAAGGGGACATAGGGAGAAAAGCCTATGCAGTATATATAACAGAGCATACAAGCTTAAGAGATTTGTTAAAAGAATCTGCTTTGCCAAAGGATGAGAACAGCCACTAAAGCATGGCACCCTGATTCATCTAAGTTGGATGAATTCTGGAGGTCTGCTTTAAGTAAACCAAATCCCTATGATTGAGTTTGATGTTTCTCCCAGGGAAGTTGCTTTTCCTTTGTTGATTTTACAAGGGTAAAGGGGGACAGAATTATTAGAAGGAAATAAAAAAGCAAGAATGCTTCTACTCAGTAAACCAAAGCTAAAGAATTCAGGGATTAAAAAAAAGTGAAGATACGAAATATTGTGGTTTAATTAAAGAGACTTGATTATATAAAAACAATCCCAGTAAAAGCATCAGGTACATTTCCCAATCAAAACTGTGAAGCTAAGTCTGAATTAAAATGTGACATAGAAGAAAGAATCTTGAGTTAGGCTCAATGTTGTTTCTGAATAGCTGAGGACTATAGCAATTGATAATCTTTCTAGTCTTCTCACTTTAAAATGAGGTCTAAATGTTATCTAAGATCTAATTCTAAGACGGACAGAAACTAGATTTGACAAAGGGATAGATTTTCATGGGGGGGGAACAGAAAAAGGAAATATATCAGTACAATTAGCAAATCATTGATTTTTAATAAAGTATACAAGGCCATTCAGTATGGCAACAAACTTTCTTCACTTTTCTGACCTAAGCTGAATCCATCTTCCTTAGATAGACTGGTGGTCAGGGACTACCCAACAGCTCACTGTACTGATGTACCATTTATTGAAAAAAACTGAGCATTTTTAGCCTTACTTTAGCTCAGAATTCAGGAATGGCCTTGTGGTTGGGACCTATCATAGCAATTTTCTTTCTAGCTTCTGTGTGCGTGTGTGTGTGTGTGTGTGTGTGTGTGTGTATAGTATATGTATAAACTATGCACAAATTTATAGGTCTATGATTCACACATCCCCTGACATATGTGGGTGACTTAGCAGATAGAGTGACAGGTCTGAAGTCAAGAAGACCTGAGTTCAAATCCAAACTTTGACACTTAGACCCTGGGCAAGTCACTTAAACCTGTTTGCCTCAGTTTATTCTTCTGTAAAAAAGAGCTAGAGAAAGAAATAGCAATCTACTCAAGTATCTTTGTCAAAAAAAAACCCAACAAAAAAGGACATAAAGAGTTAGACATGCCTGAAAATGACCAAACAACAAAAAAAGATGTCAACATGGCACAAGAAATCTTCTAGATGTAATGTATAGTCAGCAAAAGCTTTCCATGAATAGAAGGAAAAAGAATAGCAGTACTTTATGACGAAAAACTCTGGTTTCTGTAACCCCCCCCCCATTCCCTTGAAATAAAACGAAGCAGGCACTGCTTCAAGCATCCAGGAAGAAAGAAGAAATCAAATGACTAGAACGGTAAAATGTACCCTAGTGTATGAAGTCACCTGGAGTTTCATGTTGGGACTAAAAAAATTAAGAAGATAATTTCAGATGTTGAGGAGGTGAAAAGAATCAGAATAAAATTGCTAGGAAACTCCATCAAAAAATGAAGATGACACAGATATTCTACTGAGTGAAGGAGATAGAGGACCACTTCAGAAGAAAGCTCTACTGGAAATCCACAAAAAAGAGGACAGGAAAAGGTAGAACATTGGATAAACTAATGAAAAGATCCAAGAAAAGGAGAATAATAATCCGTCATTGATGGAAACCAGATGCTAAAAAGAAAACTGAGAAGGGAAAAAGTGATAGAACCTAAGAGAAAGGAAAAGGAGAAAGTTTAAAGAAAGCTTTGAAGGCTTGAAAAAATAAAAATGAAGAGAAGCAAGGAAGTGCCAAACAGAGGCCCAAAGAACTTGGAAGACTAAAAAAACTTGCATGGGCATTTGAGGGAAGAAAAGTTTTTTGTTGAGAACAGAACCAAATATGAAGAGGGGAAACTTCTATTGTATTTAAAGACTGGATTTGAAATCTCTGGATTAGCAAATAGAGGAGTCATCATGGGCAAAGAGATTTTTATTTAATTGTATACTACAGCTATTCTAAAGAGAGAGAGTTGTATTAAGCTGTGTTGGATGATAGATGTGAACAGGAGAGAAGAAAAATAGATTAGTGATTGTGCATTTACTCCAGGAGAAATATGAAAGGAAGAAATTATTAAATTGGGGTGCTTTTCCTATGAATTAGAAACATAGTATAGGGAAGGAGATTTCAACTTTATCTTGGAAAAATATACTCTAGCCCAATGGAGACCAATATTTTAGGGTCAGTTTCAGAATATAAGATTGAAAGATACTTATTTAAATAAACATAAAATATAATTACCAAAAAAGAGAATATGGCCTAGAAAGGAGTTAAGGAAGAAAACAATGAAAGTTATGAAATGTTTATTTTTATTTTTCTTAAAAATCTTTCAAAAGTAATAGCTGAAATTTGGGACTATGCCTAAAGGTCAATAAAACTGTTTATTATACACTTTGATCTAGGAATACTACTACTGTGTCTATATCCTAGAGAGATCACAAAAAAAAGGGGGAAAGACCTACATGTTTAAGACAATTCATAGTAGCTCTTTTTTGTGGTGGCAAAGAATTGGAAATTAAGGGGTTGCCCAGCAACTGGGAAATGGTTGAACAAGTTGTGGTATATGAATATAATAGAATATTACTGTTCTATAAGAAATGATGAGCAGGCAGATTTCAGGAAAAAAACTTGGAAAGACTAATATGAACTGCTGCTGAGTGAACAGAACCAGGAGAATATTGTACACCTTAACAGCAACATTGTAAGATGATCTATGATGATAGACTTAGCTCTTCTCAGCAATATAGCAATCAAAGAAAATTCTAAAGACCTGCGATGGAAAATGACATTCATATAAAAAAAAGTATGGAATTTGGATGTACATCAAAGCATACTATTTTTCACCTTCTTAAATGTGTTTTTTGCTTTTTTCCTTCTTGTGGATTTTTCCTTTTTGTTCTGATTCTTCTTTCACAGCATGATTAATATGGAAATAAGTGAAACACAATTGTACATGTATAATTTATATCAGATTACTTGCTATTTTAGAACAGGTAGAGAAGGAAGAGTGGGAAAGAGAAAATTTTACCAAAAATGAATGTTGAAAATTATCTTTACATCTAATTGGAAAGATAAATAATAAAAAAATAGCTGAAATTAATTTCCAAAAATGTTGATAGAGGCATTTTATGGATGAGTAAATTTCTCATGAAAAAGGAAGTTTTACTTCTTTTCCAAAATTCTCAGGTCACAGACCATAGTTGGTCATGTTAAATTATATAAAGAAAATTCTTGAACAAGAAAATGAGCTAACAACCTTAACAAAAGTTCATCTGTTTTATCTATTAATGGTGAGCAAAGATAGTAAGGAAAAATGACAAAAAATGGGATAAAAGAAGGAAAAAAAATTCAAAAAATAAATGAGAAAAGTTTGACTATAAAGTATCAAAATAATGAAGAGCAAAACAGAATAAAGGCAACACAATGTGAAAAATGAAAAGAAATAATAGAGGTAAAATTAAGGTGGGGTATATAGAGGTGAAATGGACAGGTTAAGATGGTACTGAAAGAAGGGGAGGCTAGGTGACAAAGCGGATAAAGCACGCCTGGGAGTCAGGAGTACCTGGGTTCAAATCCAGTCTCAGACACTTAATAATTACCTAGCTGTGTGGCCTTGGGCAAGCCACTTAACCCCATTTGCCTTGCAAAAACCTTAAAAAAAAAAAGATGGTACTGAAAGAGAAACTAAATATAATAGGGAAGGTATGTGGTGTACAAACATGTCCATAGTAAGTAAATATAAATAAAAAGGAGAAATTTTGTGTGTTAATATTGGATGCTCAGTGGATGCAAATGATTTAACTTCAATTTTACAACTAATAATTTGAATAGCATAATCAGGTTGATGAAGACAAAAAAGGGTTTCTAGATTTGATCTTTAAGTTTGTACAAAAATATTGAGGATTGTTGGCATAAGGCTTCTGTTTTCCAGTAGAGAAGGGGGAAAAGGTGAAATAGCCAGTGAAATGAAAGAACTTTAATGTGATATATAGGTGATAGAATTCACATTTTAAAGGATGCTGGCATGTTGATTTTTTTTTAAGTGAGGGAGGAGAGCATAAACTAAAGGTTACTTACATTATTTAAACTGTGATGAATGATTTTTAAAGGACCCCTGTTGGCAAGAAGAAGAGACAATGTAATCATAGACTTTTGTGTATTATCAAAGTCAGAGACAGACAATAGACAACTTGCTGTTTCTTATGCTTTTTGTTCATGCATTTCAATTAGGTACAACTCTTCATGACCGTGTTTGGTGTTTTGTTTTTTGGTTTTTTTTAGGTTTTTGCAAGGCAAATGGGGTTAAGTGGCTTGCCCAAGGCCACACAGCTAGGTAATTATTAAGTGTCTGAGGCCGGATTTGAACCCAGGTACTCCTGACTCCAGTGCCAGTGCTTTATCCATTGCACCACCTAGCCACCCTGTACCACCTAGCCACCCCTGGGGTTTTCTTGACAAAGATATTACAGTGATCTGTCATTGCCTTCTCCAGCTCCTTTTATGGGTTAGGAAACTGAGGCAAACAGGACTGACTTGTCCAGGGTCACACAGCCAAATTTGAACTTGGGTTTTCCTGACTCCAGGCTTAGCATGTGATTAACTGAACCACACAAATAGAGCAGAGAGTGTGAATCATGGACCTACATGTGTGATACCAACAATGTCAGAGACAGACAATAGCCAACTCGCTATTCTTTATACATGATACCCAGATTCCCTAACTTTATCACTGTCTGTCTCCCATGTCTGGAGCACTTTCCCTCCTCATTTTCACCTCCAGACTTTCTTGACTTCAGAGACATGATGACTTCAGTGACATAGCGGACAGAGCACTGAACTTGGAACTAGATGATGCTGGGTTCATTCAGTTATACCACTATTTATGCCCCAAAGAGATCAAAGAGGAATTTAAAAAGGTACTAATGTGTACAAAAGTGGAGCAGTTCCATTTGTAGTAACAAAGATCTGGGTTATGACTAAATAAATTATGATGCATGGATTACTGTAATATTAATGTACCAAAAGAAATGATGAGGGGAATGGTGTCAAAGGAACTTAAGAAGACTTATATGAACTGCTGCTGAGTAAAGTGAGCAGAATCAAGAGAACAATATTCAGCTCTTGAAAAGCATAAGAACTCTCATTAGTGGAGTACCCAGCAGTGATTTTTGAGGAATGATGATGTCATTCTCATGGAGAAGTGATTGACTCAAAGTACAAACAAATGGAGGGAGTTGGAAAAGAATGATCAATTTTTATAATTAGTTTTTAAATCAAAATCAAAATATAAAAACAAAAAAGATGATATTAGATTCTAATACTGCTTCTAAACTTTGTTTCTAACATCTCTTAACAAATCACTCTGTTTGCTTCAATTTCATCATCTATCAAATAGGGATAAGAATACTTGTACTATTGACCCTTCATGATGGATATAGGAATCAAATGAAATAATGCTTTGTAACTATAAAGCAATATATATATATGAAATGATATAGATTTGGTTAAAGATGATGTGAATAACAGGGAAGATGAGATATTTTCCTAAGATAAAACTGGGAGAGAAATGATATGATAAATCTGTGCAATGACATATTAATAGCAAGTTAAGATTAAGTAAGAAAGATAAAATAGGTTGAGATAGTTATAAAGAAAGAATGCATATCTTATGAAAAGGAAGAAATGGTAAAGAACCATAATGATAGAGCCCAATAATAATAGCTGATTTGTCTTGTGTTGCTTGGGAACAAAACAAAGGTAGGCAAAGGTACATAGGACTTTGATTGCCAAAATGGATTTTAAATTTTATTCCTTTCATGACTGAGTAGAGGATGGACTGGAGTGGAGAGAGATTTGAGGTAGGAAAATCAATCATCTGGCATGGCTAATGAGTCTGTAACATGTGAAAGGTACTTTGTAAACCTTAAATCTCTATGTAAATGCTGTTTGTAATTAATTACTGAATGAGGTGATGATGTTAGTATTTAGTCTTCTTTCTATAATTTAAATTTATAGACCACCAGTTCTGACTGAGGATCCACTATAAAGCTTAATCCTTTTTTTTAGATTTCAGGCTATATACAGCATCAAATTCTTAACAAGGATTTGTAGCATCTCAAAGAGTCTATTTTGGGGACAAAAAAAATCTACCTCTTTACCACTTAAATTATTCCCTAAATATTCGTTTAAAATTCTGCTATGTGCGAGACATAATCAGGGAAACTAAATTATATAAGACAAGATCATATTAAAAAAATGTCACTGCTAGATTTTGAGGTTTCTGAATAATTTACATTTTTATTCCTGGAGAATTAAACAATTTGTTTCAGTTTATATTTTAAGTCTCATTAGA
The DNA here is from genome assembly GCF_037893015.1 of Macrotis lagotis. Lineage (NCBI taxonomy): Eukaryota > Metazoa > Chordata > Mammalia > Peramelemorphia > Peramelidae > Macrotis > Macrotis lagotis. The sequence continues at coordinate 699,510,873 of NC_133658.1, forward strand.
ATTTATTTTTTAAAAATTACAGTTATAGAATTCCAGCAATTTAAAGCAATTATTGATTATATTACTTTCCTCTGACAAAATCAAAGTAGGGCATGCCACTTCTAGCACCAATAATCAAAGCTAAGAAGTTAGATGAAACAAAAAGTAGGATGCCATTGAGTAATACAACTCTAATCCCTGAAACACAAAAACCTTCAGAAATGCTGAGGCCTATGAATGCAGAATAGATATAAAAATGCAATTACATTTTCTCAAAAGATTACCCAAATAAAATTTAGGAAAAGTTCCATGAAATGTGGTAAATGCCAAGCTTTCAGAATAACCCTATCAAAGACTAAAGATGAGAAGAAAGGGCAGGGACTTGATCTGATCTGACCTTTTCTCTCTACCAGTGCTAAGTTTGTGCTCTGCATGTCTACAGAGGCTTAATAAATGTTTATTGAACTGAATAAAAGGCTTAAAGAAGGATATAAAAGTACAATTTATCTAATTAGAGCAAAAAATATAAATCAAAAAATGATATTCATGCAAGATAAATGTTTCTTTGGAGATGTTCCTCCTTATTTTGCAAAGTGCCTAAAGAATGCAGTTAGTTTTTTGGATAATTTTAACCTAAAAGATAAAAAAAAAACTTTATTTGGTTTTTAATACTACAAACATCTGTGATTAGTTAGGTTTGATATTCCCTTACCATTTGGATAAAATATTTATTAAATGCTTTCTCTGTTTTAAAGGACTGAGCTAAGGGGTAAGCAAAACAAACCAAAAATCCCAGCCCCTGCCCTCAAAAAGGTAAGACAACACAGAAAAAGTAGCAGAAAAAAGGCAGTAGGAAATTAAAACAACTATTCATTCAAGTCAAGTATAAACCATATTTAGATATCTACCATTGTATGTCACCAGACTATGAGGTCTGGAGTTAAGATCTGAGTTCAAATCTAGTCTCAGATATTAGCTATGTGATCCTAATAAACCCCTATCTGCCTCAATTTTTCATCTGTAAAATGGTAACACTGGAGAAAGAAATGGCAAACTACTCCAGCATTTTTGCCAAGAAAACTCTATGGATGATGTCCACAGAATTATATAGAGTCAGGAATGACAATGATGAAACAACTACATATATATATATATATATATATATATATATATATATATATATATATATATATATCACTACCCCACATATATCACTACCCCACTTCACCACAGTAGACTTTGAGTTTCTCTGACTGAGAAACATTTGGGAGGGGCCTTGACAATCCTTTGACAGCAGACATTCAGTTCATCATTAGATCATTTCTGTAGTCTTATCATCTTGCAAACAATCTGCTAAAATTTGCATTCTGCTGGAATAGATTTTAGAAACTTAAGAGTCACTTCTATGCTCCATATCCCAACTAGTTATCCACCTTGGGCACTTTGCCATATGTCTGGTAGCTTCCAATACACTCCCTCATGCTGCAGGCTGAAAGTCCACAGATTATTCAATACTTCCCTACTCCACCCCCCAGTTTATCTATTTTGTTTTGGAACAACTCAGAGCAGAGCTGTCATGATTGAATGTGAATTCCCTTAATCACTAAATCTAGCTGGTCCCACTTAGCTATCCCTTGCCACTCAGGGAATTTGCTGCCTTCCCTGCTTCCATGGACATAAATCTCATTACTTCTGTTCTCCATGCATCTTTCTTCTTTTAACCTTCTTGCTTAGGGAATAGTAATCAAACCTCTGGAAAGGGCATGATAATTGAATGTGTATAAAACACAGCTCTGACTCTTGGATCAAAATTCTCTTGCTTTGAGGAAAGGGACTCAGTTCACTTTTTGTATTGGTATTCTCAGTACCTAGCTGGCACATGAGGCATTGAGAAATTGCTTTTTTCACTTATTTACTTATTCCTGCAACATACAATAGGACTTGAGTGATCTACCTGTAACATTTACAGAATGATTTTTAAATAGGTAACCAATCATCATGTGACTATTTTTTTTTGGTGAAGATTTTTAAAACCATTGCTTTAGTTTGAGATTGGAAAGGAAGGGAGGATAGAAAAGGGTAACATTTTTTATAGAATCCTTATGCTATCTCAATCTTTTTTTCTCTTTAATGTTTTCAGGTTGCCCCTCCTTGACCTATTCTCAAGGTCAGTGGTTTTTGCTATTAAGTATTTTACATTTTCTTCTATTTTTTCCTATTTTTTGATTTTGTTTAACTGGTTCTTGCTGTCTCATGGAGTCATTAGTTTCTTTTCTTTTTCTTTTCTTTTTTTAGATTTTTCAAGGCAATGGGGTTAAGTGGCTTGCCCAAGGCCACACAGCTAGGTAATGAAGTGTCTGAGGTCGGATTTGAACCCAGGTACTCTTGATTCCAAGGCTGGTGCTCTATTCATTTCGCCACCTAGTCACCCCAAGTCATTAGTTTCTGCAGACTCCATTCTTTTTTTTAGAGAAGAGTTTTCTTCATTAACCTTTTGCAACTCCTTTTCCAATTGGTCAATTCTATTTTTGAAAGAGCTTTCCATTTGACCAATTGACATTTTGAGAGAATTATTTTCTTTTTGCATTTGCCCAATTGAGGATCTGAGAGAATTATTCTCATTTTGTATTTGTCCAATTGTATTTTCTAAGAATTTGTTTTCTTGTTGCAATGTATTAATTGTCTCTCCCAAATTTTCCAGTTGATTTTTAAACTCCTTCCTTATTTCTTCCAGGAAGTCTTTCTGTGCTGAAGACCAGATCATATTCTCCTCAGAGGTTCTAGGTGTCTCTGAGTTAGGGTCTTTCCCTTCCCAGAATTTTTCTATGGATCCACCTTTCTGCTGACCCTTCTTCATTTTGCTAAGACCTTGAGTTGGGGAGGGGCTGGTTCACAGGGGCTTGGGATCACTAGAGGCTTTATTCACTAAGTGCAATTTCTCTGGCTGGCCAGTAGGAGGTGCTGGTTGCTTTCTCTGGAGTGTCTGTGACCTTGATTGAGACCTTCTCCCTTAGCTTGAAGGGAGGGGTTGGAGCTATTGAATTCTTTTGCCTTCAATCAAAGGTGGGCTCTACCCTGGGGTGAGGTCATTCCTCTCCCTATTGTCAGCTGGGCTGGTTCTTCTGCTCACATACCTGTGCCTGAGGCAGAAGTAGTCTGCTATTGTTTGTTCTGAGAAGAGGCCTCAGACTCAATGGAGGCATGGACTCAGAGTTCCTTAGACCAGAGGAGCCCAGGGATGGTGTCCACAGCTCTCCTGCACCAGAACTCTCCCCACAGCCCTGTCGGCAAGCTTCAGAGGGTCAGCACGCCTCTGCTCCCTAGTTGACTCAAGCCACTGCCATCTAGCCCATCTAGCAGGTCCGGCTCTCGGGCCCTCAGACTCCCCTGCTCCAATTCAGCCACTAATCTCTCTGATTGGGGCTGATCCACCCTCTGCACCCAGACTCACCCACCCAAATTCACCCAATGCTGCTGCAGGAGACAAATCCTGAGGTAGATGTCCTTTCTCCTGGCTTTTCTTTCTGGGTTTTGTGGGTCAGATTTCTGTTAAGAGGTTTGTTTCATATGACAGATGGGGAAAGATCAGAAGACTTTAGAACTGTACCTTTCTTCTCTCTTCGCTGGGCGACAGGTGGTGCTGCTGACAGCAGGGCGGCGTGCCCCCTCCACCAGCCCAGGCCACGAGCCCACCCACCACCCTGCCTCTGCCGTGCCTCCTGTGCCTCCCGCCCCTTCTCTGCGTGGCTGGAGTGCAGACAGCTGCAGGAGGCGGCCTGGAGGACACTGTTCTCTCTGCCATCTTGGCTGGAAATTGCTATCTCAGTCTTTCAACTAATTAAGAATCCTCTCTATAATCCTGTGAGCTATTTTATTCTCAGACAAATAGTTTTATCTGGTTAAGAAGGAAAGGATTGGCTGACAATTTAAGTCAAGTTTTGAAGAAAACCTTGTTTGCCATATATTTACTTCATATGGTTCCTTTAAGCAGAAAGTATCAAGGGAAATGTATCCAAGTCAAAACTGAATGCTACTGCTATGAAGACCACCAAATGCATTGTAGAACCATTGATTTAGAGCTGAATGATTCAGATTTAGACCAAATATGCATTCAAAGTCAACCACTTCAATTTTTCAGATGGGAAAACTGAGTCCTAGAGAGTCCTAGAGAGATGTGTCATAAGTTGACACAGGTATTAAATAGAAGGTAGTATTTGAATCCTTGTCCTCTCAAGTCTAAATCTAGTTAGATTCTAAGGCAAGGTATTGGGGGCCCTGCCACTCTAGTGAGAGACTATTGCCTTCAACTTCATACTTCCTGGGGGCACAGTAGATAGAAAACTGGACCTGAAATCAGAAAGACATGAGTTCAAACGTGACCTCAGATACTTTCTAGCTCTGAGACCCTGAGCAAGTCACTTTATTTCTGTTGCCTCTGTTTCCTTAACTGTAAAATGAGGATAATAATAATAATAGTAATAATTTTTCAGAGTTGTAAAGATTAAATTTTTATATATATATATGTATATATATATACATATATATATATAATAATTTTAGGTTTGTTTGGGGTTTTTTGGTAAGGCAATGGGGTTAAGTGGTTTGCCCAATGCCACACAGATAGGTAATTATTAAGTGTCTGAGACAGGTACTCCTGACTCCAGGGTTGGTGTTCTATCCAGTGCGCCACCTAGCTGCCCCGATATATATATATATTTTTTAAAAGATGCTAACACATAGTAGGCATTATATAAATGTTTATTCCCTTCCTTTCTTATGAAATGCTATTAGCAACTGTGAAGAAAATAACATTATCTGCAGAAATCCAGAAACTCTGAGCCTCTGAGTTTCCTCATCTTTAAATGAGGATAATAATACTTGTATTCTCTACCTTATACCTTGTTATGGGAAAGTTGATTGGTATAACATATTATAAATTTTTATTGTAATATATGTGCTACAGGGAATGAAAAATGAATACAATATAGTCTCTACACACAAGGATTTTACTAAATAGTTCAGAAGTTCTTAAGCTTATTTAATGACATGGGCTCCTATGGCAGTTTGGTGAACTCTAGACTCTTTCTCTGAATAATGTTTTTAAGTGCATAAAACAAAATAAGTAGAAAAATAATATAAAGAAAATATGGAAATATGGTTAATAAAATCATTTAAAAAAGAACTCGAGTTCATGAAGCCCAGTTCAGAACCCCTGGATTAGTGAGAATATTCATCAATATGTAACAACATAAGTTATTTATATTGTATTCTTTCTAGGTTATCATATTATCTTGATAAATACTTGAATTCTACAATGTTTTTTCGCACATTTTTATCTATACAAGGCTTAGTAGAATGCAATGACACTTTGGACTGGTGAATAAATAATAACTGATGGAGGTACTTAATGTTTTATCAAATGATTGGAAAATCCTCGAAGTCAAAATGATATTGATATAAGGAACTCCAATTTCCACAGCTAACTACTTTTAGAAAATGAGGGGGAAAAAAAACTGGTGAGGAAAATTCAAAAGTTGTCAAGAAAAATTATTGCAATATTCTCTTATGCATGGGGACGATATACTATCAGCAAAGAACTATGACGTAAATTGCTCTTTTCAAGGAATCATAATCTCAGAGCTGAAGAGGACCTCAGGGGTCTTTATTCTTTCCTGTATCTAAATAAGAATTCTTTCTATAACCTATTAATGATAACTCTTGAGGCCATAAATTTTTTAATCTGTCATGATATTGCTACTAGTCGACATATTTTTTTAAGATAACATGAGTTTTTAAGAACTTTGCTGAAATCTAGCCATGCCACATCTCTAGCATCCCCTCTATCAATCATCTATAAACTTGAATGGTGATTTTTTTTGCTTTGATGGTGCTTCTTTGCCATTTGCTAATCTTGTAGAGCTGAGCCACAAGGATCCTTGTACACATCTAAGGAGTTATATAGATGATGCTATCTATGTGAAGTCTTAGATACATACACAGATAAGCACATTTCACAGACCTTAGCCCAAGGTCAAGGGCTGACTCAAATGATCTATTTATCTTTATTTTTTTTCTATCTTTGTTTACCCTCTCAACCAAGTGTGAGGCTTAAAGATTCCCAAAGCATAGAGACAATAGATGATAATGAAGACAATAGATAATGACAAGACAACAGATAATTTTTTTTTCTGAATTACTTAAAATGCTCAAAAGTATAAAGGAAAAGTTGAGAAGTAGGACAGTTTGTTGGGTTCATGTGGGGAGATGAGGTTTCTTTTGTACAGTGCATTAAGAAGATCCAGGAATCCCCCACCCTTGAGCCATTGCTTTATTTGTGGACCTACATCTCAGCTAGTGACCTTTAAACCAGTGACTTCAGAAGTAGGCCTAAAGTCAGAGATTCCATGGGTGTGATAAAATTTCCCCCAGGTGGAAATGCCCAAGGATATTGCCAATCAGGAGCCAAGATCCTGCATCCAAGAACCAACTGATGGCAACATAAAATTTCATTTGACTAAATGTGGCTACAGATCCTTAAGTTCTGTGCATGTGCTCTGTTTTGTCCTTCTACTGTGTGGTCATTGGGTTACCAGCCTTCTAAAGCAAATGCTTTAAAGAGCATTTGCTGCTAAATGACATGAAATCTCTCTTCATTTCACCAGAATAAAGAACACTCATTTGCAGAGAAAACAGAAGCAAAATCAGAGTTGATAATATCATCTATTATCATTCTTTTTAGCCTTAGAATCACTAGCCTCAGTTCATTTGGACTTTTGTTAATCCCTTGATTATAAGCTAGTTCTTGTCTTTTATATTCATCTTTCATTGCCTTCTCTAGCCTGATTCCTCTATATACATTTGAGTTCCCTGTACATTCACTCATGTCAATTCCTGTAGATAACTCCTCTAAAAAAATCAAGGTCATTATTTCTGCTTGCATCATGGAAATTCATATACACAGAGACTCACATTCCCATCAGAACCAACTCTTTGTAGAATTTTAACCCATGGAGTTAACTATCTTTTCCCCTTTAAACTCTCTGGTTTGAGTCATATCATGAAGAGCTTTCCTCTCTTTTATCATGATCTCTAAGACAATGATCAATTCCTTCTTAACATGTTTGCTATCATCTCCATTTCAGCACCTAATCTCTTCTTATCCCTTTGTCATGTCTAGAACAGCATTTCCTTGTTATTTCCTACTCCTCTGGAAGAATAAAATTATACTTAAGTCAACAAACTTATCAAGTGCTCTGTTTTTGGCAAAAAGAATTCCAGTAATGTCTGGGCTATTGAAGTTTTCATTGCTGCAACATAATAAATCCACATCTGTTTTCTCTAGAAGTGTCCCCAAAAGATCCATCTTTCTAAGGCCAGTCTAGGTCAAATGACATCTTTTTTCTATGAAGCCTTTATTCCCTTGTTTCATCACTAAAGAGTGACTTCTAATGGTGATACAAATGCAAAAGTAGCACATATTTTGTTAATTGATCACATTCTGTTTTCTATTAGGACCACTTGTATGTATTGCTTAACTTCCCCAATATTCTATAAACTCTATGAAAGCTAAGACTGTCTTCTAGGATATAGCAAAAAAGTTTAATAAATATTTGTTAGTTTAATATTTGTTTAATTTAATTTTAAAAATATTTGTTGAATAAAGGAATAATAAAATCAAAATGTAAAATAATCATTAAAAAAGATTATTAGAGACAGAAATACATAAATAGAAGCAACAAGGTAGACCAGTGGATAGAGAACCAGCCCTGGAGTCATAAGGACCCAAGTTCAAATATGGCCTCAGACATTTAATCATTACCTACCTGTGTGACCTGGGACAAGTCACCTAACTCCATTGTCTTGCAAAAAAACAACAACAACAAAAGAAATACATAAATATCATCAATATTTTTCCATCTTCAAAAAAGTTTGCTGGGTTAATATTTATCAAGTTCAAATTGAAAGATAATTTTAATGAATTAGAAAAAAATAGCAATTTTATACACATACTACAATTAAATGAACACTTGAAAACAACCACCAAAATGGCAAACATAAAAATGATATATATAACTAAGTAGACATTTTTTTATATTCTTTTTTCTTTTTTTTTTAGGGTTTTTTTTTTGCAAGGCAAATGGGGTTAAGTGGCTTGCCCAAGACCACACAGCTGGGTAATTATTAAGTGTCTGAGACCAGATTTGAATCCAGGTACTCCTGACTCCAAGGCCAGTGCTTTATCCACTACACTACCTAGCCTCCCCTTTTATCTTTTTTTTTTTTTCAAAAAATATTTTTAAAATTATTGATAGACATTTGTTTTGTTTGCTCTCCTCTTTTACTGATCACTTTTAAGGAGGAACCAGCAAAACCCTAGTAGTAAATATTCAGCTATTTAATTTCCCTATATTTGATTTGCCTATAATGTGCTTTCAAGCACTCTGAACTGGCTAAATAGAGCATACACATAGTTTCTAAAATATAAAACTGGAAATTGTTCATGTTTCTGAAATATTTTGAGGCTACACTTAAACTCACCTTATTGACTCTGCCTCATACAATATTTTTCTTCTTCTTCTTTTTTGCAAGGCCAACAGGATTAAGTGGCTTGCCCAAGGCCACACAGCTACGTAATTATTAAGTATCTGAGGCTGGATTTGAACTCAGGTACTCCTGACTCCAGGGCTGGTGTTCTATCCACTGCGCCACCTAGGCCCCCCCCACGCCTCATACAATATTAATAGTATCAACTTTCCTTTAAAAGATTCCAAGCACAAAATTGGCATATGTGAAAAGAAAATGCATTTGCTGTATTCTAAAACAGAAAAATATGATTTTAGTGCTACTGAGTTAACATTTTCATTAAAAGTTTCTTCTGATGACTCATTTGGCATGATGGTAACCTTCAGGTCCTACAGAAATAGGAAGGAGTTCCAGTTGACAGGCTGTACACTAGGCTAGTAAGGCTCTGAGCAAAGCACAGAGTCCATCTCTGTTCTCCAAGGGTAGATGGAGCTAAGTCTGGAGGATCTCACCAGACTGGTTATCAGGTAATGCATTTTTTTCTCAGTTCTAATGATCTTTAAACTCATCTAAAAGTTGTATGATATTTGAAACCTGTACTATCAGAAACAATACCCACAATGATGACACATGAATTTATCAAGCACTCTGACCTCAGCAATTTTTGGTGCTGTCAACCACTCCTTTTTTCAACCACTATTGGTTGAAATAGTCAACCACTATTTTTTCCAGGTTTTCCTCCTACCTCTCTGAGAATTCCTTTCAATCTCCTTTGCTGAATCATCCTCAATTCCTTCTATGTAAACATGACTAAATGGAAAACTAAATGAAGGAATGAAATGACATAGGGAGTTTATTAAGACCCAAAAGTTGATGAAAAAGGGTAAAAACATTACTTGTACAAAAATATTTATAGCAGTCCTGTTTGTGGTGGCAAAGAATTGGAAATCAAGTAAATGTCCTTCAATTATGGAATGGCTTAGCAAACTGTGGTATATGTATGTCATGGAACACTATTGTTCTATTAGAAACCAGGAGGGATGGGATTTCAGGGAAGCCTGGAGGGATTTGCATGAACTAATACTGTGTGAGATGAGCAGAACCAGAAAAACACTGTATACCCTAACAGCAACATGGGAGTGATGATCAACCTTGAAGGACTCACTCATCCCATCAGTGCAACGATCAGGAGCAATTTTGGGCTGTCTGCAAAGGAGAGTGCCATCTGTATCCAGATAAGGAGCTGTGGAGTTTGAACAAAGTTCAAGGACTATTCCCTTCAATTTAGAAAAACACAGATATCTTATTGTCTGATCTTGTTACCTCTTAGACTTCTTGTCTCTTCTTTAAGGATATGATTTCTCTCTCATCACACCCAATTTGGATCAAGGTACAACATGGAAACAAAGACTGACAGATTGCTTTCCGTGGAGGGGTGGGGGGAGGGAAGTAAGATTGGGGGGGAAATTGTAAAATTCAAATAATACCTTTAATAAAAATTAATTTAAAAAAATAAAAAAAATAAGTGTGGGGAAAAAAAGACCCAAAAGTTATCTGCAATAAAATATCTCTACAACAAACAACTTAACAGCTAGCATTTAAATAGCAAAGTGCATTGCATAACTATATCATGTGGTGATTGTTGTGAGAACAATCCTCTGAAGAAGATATTATGATCCCTGTTTTATAACTATGGAAACTAAGGCAGATGGAAGTTAATTGACTTGCCCAAGGTCATACAGCTGCTTGTCTGAGGAAGAATTTGAATTCAGATTATCCTGGGTTCAATTTCCAAGTTTAATGCACTATCTCACTGTGCCTCCTAATTGTCTATAATAGCTAGCAACACATACATTGCCCTACCCCCCCATAAACACACATACAATGCTCTAGATTTAGAGCTGGAAGAATCATTAGAAGTCATTCAACCCCATATTTTAATGTTAAGGAAAATGAGGTTCAGACTGTTAAGTGTCTAACAACATTCAAACAGTAAGGAGCAAAGTTGGAAATTGTACCTATGACTTTTGACTCTAAAAGCTAGCATATTAAAGACAGAACTCTGGACAACAGATAGAAGAGTTTAAAAATAAGAAAATACATGGAGTATACACAAAAGTATTTGAAGATCTAGTCATCTAAAGAAATGTTATGGGGGCGGAGGCAAGATAGGGACAAGAAGGGATCCAGTCTTAGGAGCTCTCTGATAAAACTCACAAGCTAAGGACTCTAACTAAACTTTCAAGAGCCAGAACCCACAAAGGGACCCAGTGAGACAGTTCTCCTACTCAAGATAACCTGGAAAAGAGCAGAAAGGCTCTGCTCCCCAGGGTCGGAGGGGCGGCCCGCCAGAGGGGTGGCCAGAGCCTCCGGGAGGCAGCCCGAGGGCACTGGGAGCCGCCGCTCACAGCAGCTGGGGAGTCTCCTGAGCTGCACCCCGGGGAGCACTGGGCACAAAGTGGGGGAACAGCTGGGGACCTCTGCCAGAGCGAGCACGAGGAGCCCAGCCCTCAGGGCACACAGCAAGCAGCATGGTCTTTCCCTAGCCCTGATCCAGGAAACAGAAGCAGGTGGGGCCTGTAAGCAGGAGCTTACAGGGCATGAGCCCATTGAGCTGAGGGAGGGGAATGAAGAGAGACTACGAGCTCTGTCCTCTGCCCCTGAAACAGGACTCTGGGGCTCTGACCACATTCAGATACTGATCGAAGTCTAGGCCCCCCCCATAGAACAGCAGCAGTCCCCCCACCTCAGCCCCATGGCAGAGGGGGGGTGCTTATGGTCATTCACAGACCAGGAGGGAGGACAGAACCTCACACACTGAGACCCTTGTGGGAGTGCCCCAAAAGCTCAGAAAGCACCCCCAAACCAGGCCCAGGCTGGGAAAATGAGCAAGCAGAGAAACAAAAGGAAGACTATTGAGAAATATTTTGCAAATGAGCCCAAGAAGGATCAAAATACTCATTCTGAAGATGAGGAAGCACAAGCTCCTGCATCTAAAGACTCCAAGAAAAACAGAAATTGGGCTCAGGCTATGAGAGAGCTCAAAAAAGACTTTGAAAATCAAATGAGGGAGTTGGAAGAAAAACTGGGAAAAGAAAGGAGAGAGATGCAGGAAAAACATGAAAATGAAGTCAGCAGCTTAGTCAAAGAAATCCAAAAAAGTGCTGAAGAAAATAGTATGCTAAAAACCAGCTTAGGTCAAATGGATAAAACAGTTAAATAAGTTATTGAGAAGAATGCTTTAAAAAGCAAAATTGGCCAGATGGAAAAAGAGATAAGAAAACTCTCTGAGGAGAACAAATCCTTCAGACAAAGAATAGAATTCAGGGAGATTGATGAATTTACCAGAAATCAGGAATCAATACTTAAAAACCAAAAAAATGAAAAATTAGAAGAAAATGTGAAATATCTCATTGAAAAAACAACTGATATGGAAAACATACTTAGGAAAGATAATTTAAAAATTATTGGAATACCTGAAAGTCATGATCAGGAAAAGAGCCTTGACATCATTTTCAAAGAATTACTACAGGAAAATTGCCCTGATATTCTAGAAGCAGAGGGCAAAATAGAAATGGAGAGAGTCCACCGATCCCCCAGAGAAAGAGATCCCAAAAAACCAACCCCTAGGAATATTATAGCCAAGTTCCAGGACTCCCAAGTCAAAGAGAAAATATTACAAGCAGCCAGAAGGACACAGTTCAAATATCGTGGAACTGCAGTCAGGATCACCCAGGACTTAGCAGCAACTACATTGGAAGCTAGTAGGGCTTGGAATACAATATACCGGAAGGCAAAAGAGCTTAGAATGCAGCCAAGAATGAACTACCCAGCAAGGCTGAATGTCCTCTTCCAGGGAAAAAGGTGGACTTTCAATGAATCAGGGGAATTTCAAATGTTCCTTTTGGAATGGCCAGAGCTGAACAGAAGGTTTGATCTTCAGATACAGGACTCAGGTGAAGCATGGAGATTGGAGGAGAGGGGGGGAAATATGAGGGACTTAATGAGGATGAACTGCATGTATAGAAAAATGATACTGATAATATTCATATGAACCTCCTCAGTTAATAGAGCAGGTAGAGGGAGCTTTTATAGTTGAAGCACAGAAGAAAGCTGAATTTGAAGATAAAATATGGTGTAAAAATGGAGTCAATAGAAAAAAAAGGGAAATAGAATGGGAGAAAGAAAAAGGAGAGGGGGAATAGTCCAAGATATTTCACATAATAAGATTTTTTTTATTACAATGAGCTATTGAAATGATATGGATTGCTCTCATCAGAGACAGCTAGGAGAAGAAACAGAAAAAATACTCAATGGGGTATAGATATCTGGAGTAAGAAGGAGGGGGGGAGCAGGGGGAAGGGGTGGGGATGTGAATAAAGGAGGAGAGGATGGACCATGGCAGGAGAGTGATCAGATATAACACATTTTCTTTTTTACTTCTTGCAAGGGGCTGGGATTGGATGGCCTGCCCAGGACCACAGGGCCAGGTGGATTCTGGGCCTAAGGGGTGGTATGGGGGCTCAGGGCTTCTTGGCCCCAGGACCAGGGATCTGTCTGCTGCGCCACTCAGCGGCCCTACAGCAGAGTCAGAGTGAAAGGAGCGAGAAAATATAGTACATGGTAGTGGAGAAATAAGAAGGAGGGAGTTGTGATCAGCAATGGCAACAGTGGAAAAATATGGAAGTAACTTTTGTGATGGACTTATCATAAAGAATGTGATCCACCCATGACAGAGTTGTTGGTGTTGGAACAAAGACTGAAGTACATTTTTTTGTTATTATTATTTGGGGGAGGGTGCAGGGCAAGTGGGGCTGGGTGGCCTGCCTGGGGCCACATAGCAGGGTGATCTTTGGGTGTCTGGGGCCGGATTTGGACCCAGGTGCTCCTGGTTCAAGGGCCAATGCTCTGTCTGCCACCTAGCCACCCCTACTATTATTACTATTTTATTTTATTTTGGGTCTTTTTTTTTTTTCTCTTCTTTTTGGTTTTTGCAGGGCAGTGGGGATCGGGTGGCTTGCATGACACATGACTGGGTGATTGTTGGGTTTACGAGGCTAGATATGGACTTGGGTGCTTGTGGCTCCAGGGCTGGTGCTTCATCCATTGCGCCACCTGGCCATACCTACAATTATTACTATTATTTTTTTTAATTTTAATTTTTTTCTCTCCCCTTTACTTTTTCGCCCAAGCAAGTCTATCTATATTCATGGGGGAGGGGTATTGTTTACTTGTAAACAAGAATATTTTATTAATGTTTAAAAAATTTGCACAAAATGAGAATAAAAAATAAATTAAAAAAAGAAATGCTATAAACCCTAATCAACTGATAGTTCAATAATTTTTGTGAGACTAAAAAGAGATTGGGGTGGAAAAAGAGAGACAAAAAATTAAATTAATGAAAGTTTAAAAATTTGAGATCTTTAGAGCATCATTAAGTGATGACTAAGATGAGGAATATTTATGGAGTTTTGAGGAAAGGAACACTTTCACTTGTACATGGAAGCAAAGATAGAAACAATGGGATGAATTTGAGAAAAAGAAAACCGATTATTAGAAAACCTTTTCTTAAGGTGAAAATGAATAATGAATGACCATTGCATGAAGACATATAATCACTAATAGGCAACTTTATTATATTTCTTCTGTGTGCAAAGCATTGTGCCAGAAGAAACAAATAAGATTGATTAGATAGGACATACTTCCTACTCTGATATAATCTATAGTCAAATTGGAAGATAACACCAAAACTAAAAGCTTTGGATTACAAAATAGACTGCTATGTGACATCAGAGAGAGAGTCATTAGTCCCTAGAAGAGGCAGACAAGGCTTTCTGAAGAAGATATTGCTTGAGATGGACTTCAAAGGACAGGCAGGAATTGAACATGTAAAGATCAGGAAGAAAGGTTTGGGGAAGAAAATGAGCAAAAGACAAGAAAATACATTGTCTTTGTAGGCTAGTAAATTGTGTATAGAGGAGAGTAATCTTTTGAGAGAAGGCTTCAAAAGTAGAACCCGCTTGTGCTAGAATCCATTTTGAATGATGGGCAGACAATAATGAATATTCATTGTGAATTTTTTTTAAAGCAGAGGAAGGACATGAACAGAATTCTGTATAAGGGAGATCACTTGTGCATCAGTATAAAAGGTAAGCTGTAGGGAAGGATAGGCAGATATAATAGATATATAAATTGTAATGAAAACTTGCATTGGATTGGTAATGATTTGAACAGGGAAAGGGGAATAGATGTGAATTGTCACAGAAGTGGAATAGGATCTAGTAAATGACTGAATGTGAGAGTTAAGGGAGAAGGAAAAATCAAAGAAAGGCAGTGACATTGATGGAAGCAGTAAATTTAGAATAGGTTTATGGGGAAAGAAAAAAACGAGCTAAATTTTAGATAATAATGCAGTGATGGTAAGGGTTGATTTTAGATGGTTTAGATGATTTTAGATTAAATTTTATTACTATTCTCTCAACTCTGTTTCTCATATATTATTCACAAACCAAAAGAATTTCATATAATAGGGTACTGGGAAAAGTTTAACATTCTTAATTCTAATGTGCTAAAAGAAGGTCATATTTAATGGTAGATGACTTTATTTAGCTTTTTTATCCATATTTGTATGGGGAGGAGGAGGGGATGCTCTTTCAGATTGTAAAGGTAGTTCTTTGTTTCCACCCAATCCATTTGATGTCCTTGATGCTAGCAATTATATTTCTTTACTCATTAAAAACAAGCCTTGTTGTCATTTTGGATTTAGTGTGAATTCCTAATAGGAAACCTGAAAAGGTCCTCTATCAGACAGTCTCAAGGTACCAAAGAATTCTCATCACAGACTCATCCCATGTACATGTCTTTCTCCTTAACTAATCCTCTCAAGAAGGGAAAACAATTCTTCTCAATTACCTTGCCTTTTTTTTCCTTTTGACTCAAAAAGGCATTTCTTCCAATAAACCTTTCTTGTTAGACATTATAGATAATTCTATAAAAAATGTTCAGTTGTCTCTCTGCCTTTATATTCACAAAACAACTACTATAACTTATTGATAACCAAAAATCTGATTGTATCTAATTTAATGGCACACACACTCAGAAATTCAATAAATGTTTGTAATTTATAATTCTCCACATATTTATTTATGATTATTATATTTTTCATGTATGTGATATAAACACATATATAAGACTAATTCAACTAATTGACTGTCATCAACAAGTAGACTTAGAAACTAAACTTGGTCAATCACTAAATGTATGAACTTCATAATGCCTTGCTTTTGCAATTCTGACAATCACCAATAAATATTAATTCAGTTTTTCAATCTTAGCTGACTCTTCATGAACCCACTGGGATTTTGTGGGCAAAGATACTAGAGTGATTTGCCATTTCCTCCTCTAGTTCATTTTATAGCAGGGGAAATTGAAACAAATTGAAATGACTTCCCCAGGGTCACATAGCTTATAAGTATCTGAGGCCAGATTTAAATTTAGATCCTCCTGACTCCAGGGTCAGTGTTCTATCCATTGCACCACCTAGTTGTAATTAGGATATTACTGTATGAAGTTCAAGGTATTCAAGTTCAAACCGAGATAATACCTCAACTGATTCTTTTGAATCTTACAAGTGTTCCTTTCACCCCAAACCATTACCATGCTCTCTCACCAAGGCTTATGGGTTGTCACTCAGTCTATATTCTTACTTAATAATGGCACTATCTACAACTACCTAGCCCACCAATCTTGAGATGATCTTAAAGATCTTAGGGAAAAATATAAAAAATGTAAAATGTAAAAAAAGATTTGCTCTGGGGCAGGAAACTGCAGCAATCATCCCACTTCTATGAAACAGGAGCTTTAGTCAAAACCAAAGAAAGTTTCCAAGGCCTCATCAGTTCCATGAAAACTAAAGTACAGAAGGTCTCAGGCAATCAGTATATATTATAAAGGTTATTTATTAATAGAGCTTTATACTACAAATGTATTCCTTGGGTTATATTTATAAATGAAGTAATAAGCATTAATTTCAAACCAGCATTTGTTATATTTAATGGATTGTTACTGTTAGAAATACAACACAAAATGTAAAGATATTATCTTCCTAGCTATTCATAAACATAACTGGGATTGTGAGTTAGGATCCCTAATTCTATAAGATAATTTTTATACTAATGTTGCTGTTTTGTCTTTCCTTCTTGGGAGAGGATCATGACATCAGGAAGGTGATGTCATGACTTGCAAATGAACTGGATTTAATCAAGGAGGGCCTCACTTTCTCCTCTGGTATCATCTAGGCCCTTTAGCAAGATATGGATCAGGACAAATTGAGATGGCCCCATTATATTAACATTAGACTCTTAGAATGATATATGAGTATATCTTGAACAGACATTTCAGATAGGCAATGAGCTGGGCCCAAAATTATAAAGAAAAGAGAGAGAGAGCAGGATGAATTACATTTAGAAAAATTAAGTAACCTTTTGAGTAATCCTAAATTGCTCTCAGGAACTAAACCCTTCTTTCTAACAGTACTATTCTTCCCCAGTGCCATATATATCATCAAAAGCTACAATCTCCAATGAACCAAAATTGTGAATAACCCAAAAGACAATGGAAAGACATTTAATGTCTATAAATGGGATGCATTTGAATGCCAACAAAGTTCCTGTGGAAGAAGTGCTATAAAATCAACTATCTAAGAAATGTAGTTGTGCTAGTCACAATGAGAGCAAAGAAAAATAGATGTTCCAAAAGTACTATACTAGAATCTAATAAACTTTTTTAAAGCCAAAAACAAAACTAGAGGTAGACTTCCTAACAGGTCAGAAAAATCGGCTTTAATTGATTTTTTTTCTACAGAGAACACTAATGAGAACTGCACAGAATATGATATTACATATGGTATTTGTAATTGCTTTTGTTTTTCTCGCTCCAGACAGTGTTGGAGGAGGAGGTTGAGAGAGGTAAAGATTCAGAAATGAAAATAAAATTGAATAAAAATTTTAAAAGAAAATTTTAAAAAATTTAATTGAAAAAATGCAGTCATATATAAGTGGCAATTTGTATCATAATGTTAATCCTACTTAAGGGCTCATAATTCTAATGACTTCCTTCTGTTGATTATTTCCTTTTGCTTTCTGTTTTCTTTTGTCTTTTTGCAAGACATTGGGGTTAAGTGATTTGCCCCAAGGTCATGCAGCTAGGTAATTATTAAGTGTCTGAGGTCTCATTTGAACTCAGGTCTCCAGACTCCAGGGCCGGTGCTCTATCCATTGTGCCACCTAGCTGCCCTTTTTTGGTTATTTGCTGATTATTTCCAATTTAGCCTGTGTACAGCTTATTTGTACAATATTGTTTGTGTGTTGTCTCCCCTATTAGACTGGGCACTCTTTGATAGCAGGGACTTGTCTTTTACCTTTCTTTCTATCCCCAGAACTTCTCATATTGTCTAGCACATAGTAGGAACTTAAAGACTACTTATTGATTAATTAATTGATGGAACCAATGAAGTACTGAAGCTTAAAGAAAATGAGCAGAATTTAGGAAAATAAGTTATCTTGTGCTGACTTGAAGAGCAATTTAAATTTTGAGACAGTGTTCCTCATTTTATCAATCTCTGGGGGGGGGGGGATTATCTTTTTTGCCATAGCTATGATTGCACTGTAGATGTTTCCTCCTAACTGCTCCAGTTATCCATAGCCCAATATTTCCATGACTCTTGACCGCTCCAGGAAATTGGCAGCAAACACCAAATAGCACAATACCATAGAGCTAGCCCAGCCCTGGGAATCAAAGTACTTAGATTCCTAAGCCTCATTTACTTACAACATGGCCATGTCACTTGGTTTATGGTGCCCAATTTTCCCCAGGTAGTAAGTGGGCAGTTCTGAGCCATATGGCAGGGATTTCCAGGTCTGGGCCATAGAACTGTCTTTTGCTCAGGTTGCCTACTAGTAAGTGGTGCTCATTCCCTACTGTCCCAGAAATACAAGCTTCATTCACTTTGCAATTCCCTGGCTCTTGGAAATTAGACAGTGAGGTAATCTGTGTTGCTGCTACTGCTGTAAATCTTCAGATGATCTCTGCAGCTCTGTGCTCCAGGCAAATCTTTCACTTAAGTCTTATCTTTCTCACTGATCCCCTTTTACAAAATGAGATTAGGATTGAGAAAATAACAAAAAATAATATCCTTGAGGGATTTGCTATGTAGCAAGTTTGACTGAAATGTATTTATTTAGATGACTTAGGAACAAGAAGGAAGGAAGGATTAGTTAGAATAAGTGAGAAAAGCATAAAAATAAAAACTAAAAGTTTTACATGTTGCAATTTACATATGTGATAAATAAATCCTAGCCTATTTATAGAATGAGCAGCTAGGTGGTACAGTAAATATAATGCTGGTCCTGGATTCAGTTGGTTTTGAGTTCAAATGTGGCTTTAGACACTTTCTAGTTGTGTGATCTGTGACAAGTCATTTGACAATGTTTGCCTCAGTTTCCTCATCTGTAAAATGAGCTGGAGAAGGAAATGGCAAACTATTCCTGTAGCTTTGTCAAGAAAACCCCAAATGGGGTCACAAAAAGTTGGACACAATTGAAATAACTGAACAACTAATATAAATGTAACATATAACATAATTAAGATATAAGCAAGAATAAGGATTCCCAAGAAAAATAGAAAATAAAAGTCTTGTTAGAGATTTGGAGTGGTTGAAAAGTTATAACATTTTATTTGTAGAAATTCAATTATTTAAATGTAAATATTTGCAAAGGCTTAATTGCTCATAATGATATTTAATGTAATTTTTAAAAGGTATTACAGTTAGTGCCCTGCTTAGAAAAAGATAAACTATTCTTTTGTCAGTAAAATAATTTGATTTTAAATTTTATATTATGTGCACAAGTACATATCATATTTTGGTTAGTTAAAAAAAAGTAATGGTATCAAACACACACACACACACACACACACAAATAGTGGTGAAATATCATAGAATGTAAGATCAAGAGAGGAGTATGAATAATCATTATACCCTCATTTTCTAAATAAGAAAAATGAGTCCCAGAAAAAGTAATGCCCACTGTCACATATAACTAATTAATGGCAGAGTTGTGATTAGAACACAGGTCACATGACTTTTGTCAAATGTTCTGCTTACTCTGCTTGCCCTTAGGATAGTAAGGAAGTTGCTATATTCAACGACAAAAAAACTATTAAAATGCCTATTATGTGCAAAGAACTGGGAGTGGAGTGGAGAGTAAGCATGCACTAGAAAGGCAGATGGTGAAATGTCCTGAATGTAGAGTAGGTACAGTTACTTAAGACACAGGACCAATTGGCTTTTTTCTAAACTTCCAGTAGACCATCACCCTTACATAATGACTACATTACCTGAACATGTTACAATTAATTAGATCACATTTTATCTTACATTTCTGTCTGTTGCTAGGATTTAGGAGACATCTTAGTCCTTTGATGGTACTTAATCATGAACTGATTTATAATGTATAATTTGAGTGTATTTGAACTGCCATTATTTGAACAGTAAATTCACTCACTGTATGACTAGACATGGATGAATATGTTGTACTTTGTCTTTATCACAACATGTAATAACTCTTTTTTAATGAAGAACTGTTCAATGAAGAAACATTCTCTTTGTGGTTTTTTTTAAGTTCTTTTTTCCCCCTCTACTTTGTATTACCCAGGAACAGGAAAAAAAGTGTGTGTGTGTGTGTGTGTGTGTGTGTGTTTGTGTGTGTATTGTGTGTAATTGGATCCCTGTATACCACTAGCTTTAGAGAACAGGACAGGCACTAATCCAATATATTGTTATATCCAATTTTATTATGAAGATATAAGCTTCTGAGGATGCCATTTAACTCACACATTCATGAAAGTTTATCTAATAATTTAATAAGGTTATATTGCTCATTACACAGTCCTTTCCTTATATCCAACTTGACTGACCTGTCACTAGTTATGTGGATGCTTTGAAGCTATTTATGCCTCAGTTTTATACTGGCTTCATGGGAAGATATAGGTGGAAATTCAAATTCTGCTAATAAAATTCAAATTATGACCTATTCAAATCATGGCCTAATAATAATAATAATAATAAGAGTGTTCATGTGGGGCAACGAAAAGACCACATGAGTGATGGGACCTGAACCTGAGTTTCACTGTGAGACTTTGAGGAAGTTATTTAAGGCCTCAGTACCTTAGTTTCCTTCCACAAAATGAGGGAGTTTGAAGTCTATTCCAGTACTAATACTGTATATACTAATACTGCTAGAATTCTAGCTAATCATTAGGCAGTGGGCCCACATAAATGTAATACATTCTTTTCCTTAGAGGCCTAATTGTTGGATTTCCTGGAATCTTTTTACTAGAGGGGAATTTATATTCAGTAGTCTCATGCTTGTGTAGTCTCTGGTTGTGTCCATAGAGTGCCAAAACCACCAGCCAATTTGGTGAATCCCCCTATGTAACTGATAGATTTAGTTAGTAAATAGCCACATTTGTCATTTGTTTGAATTGATTGGATTTGGGGTTAAGTGGACTAACTACTGGAGTATGGTTGATTCATTATCCCCATATATAAATGAAGCTCTTTTTCAGTAATAAAAGTAGTAAAAAGGAGGCAAGAATGGTTAGAATAAGGGATTAGATACCCTGATAAATGTGGCGGAACCAATGAAATTTGTAGGGGGGAGAATCTCTGAGAGTTTAATGCTTTTTTAAAAACTATCTTCAAAGCCACTTTAACTATAATGTACAGATGTTCACTCCTGGGCATATCATTACTGCAAAGAAATAGGCCAACTAAAGAGTTCTTAAAAGAACAACTAATTGATGAAGGATTAAAAGGAATGATTTATGAAGCACTAATTAGAAACACAGTCCTATGATATTTGGCATTTCCTTGTCTATATATTTATATATGCCAGATATATATGCAAGATACTATATTTTAATACTAACCATAAGTATTTATTAAGTATTTACTGTGAGTCACTGTGCTTAGCACCAGAAATAACAAAGACAAAAACAGAAGTTCCTGCCCTTAAGGAGCTTACATTTTGATGGATGTGTGTGTGTGTGTGTGTGTGTGTGTGTGTGTGTGTGTGTGTGTGTGTATATTATAGTGTAGTGTTATATTACTGTATACTAAATACAGGATTTGTACCAAATGATTACGAAGAAGTTTGGGCAGGAAGAACCCCAGCCTCTGGGGTTGGGGAACCAGGAAAGGCATCATGAAGTTAGCACTTGAACTGGGTCTTAAAGAAATCAGGGATTCTAAGAAGTGGAGATGAGGAAGGAGGGCATTCTAAGTATGGGAAACATCCAGTACAAAGGCTGAGAGATAGAAAAGCATCAAATAAACCAAGATGTAAGAGGTCAACTCTGCCTGAAAAAGGGAGGTAGTGGTATAATGGATGGGGTACTGGTATTGACTTCCCAACTCAACCAATTACTTTGTGATCCTAGGCAAGTCATTTAATTTCTTTAATTCTCATCTATAAAATGGATCATCTAACTCACAGGATTATTGTAAGGATCCAGTAGGATAATATATGGGAAAAGCTTGGGAAACCTTCAATCACTACATAAATGTTAACTATTATTATTTAGACATAATGTATTGGCACATATTTGAACAGGCAAGAGCCTGCTAATCCAATATCTCCTGTGAACTGATTGAAATTTTTATTCCTAATAATACTCCTTAAGATTAACATTGTCAAAAAAAAATCAACTTATTGTCTCCAGAAATTCTCAAAATGCACAGTTACTACACTGAGGTAATGAAAGTCTGGAACTTAATAACAAATGTTGGCTAAGCATAGAATCTTCAGTCTGGAAGGACATCATCTTATATAACTCATGCTTGAAGAATGAAATCCATCTACAACATGCCAGAAAGGAATTATCTAATCTCTTTTTTAAAAAATTTCTAGGAACAGGACATTCACCAAGTCCCTAAAATTGTTGTTCCACTGCTGGACAGTTCCAACTGTGAGTTACCAGTTATTTTCCATTGGTTAAAATAGTAACTTTAATTTCTTAACATGGTGTTCTAAGAATACCATTCCCTGTGCCTTTGAACTCTCTTGAAAGAAAGTATTCATGATAAAAAGGTGTAAGCCTTCTAAGTCTACGTATTTTTAGAAATTGTTTTTCTACTCTCATTTCTTAATACCGAACCTTATTTTCCATCATATTTTCCCTCCTAGGGGAATCTAAATCAGAGTTGGGAATCCATTTGAATGTGAATTCCTTCAGAAAACTATTGTGTATAGTTTACTTTTGTGGAATCTCTTTAAGTTTAAGACTCCTGCTTATATCCTATGAGTTTCCTACACAATGAAATAAAAGTATGTCCTCTATAGATATACAATTGTTACCTTAAGTGCTTTTAAGAAAGCTTGAGAATATTCAACTTAATTTGTGGAAATTCTAATACAAAGTAAATTTGGGAACTTTAGGAATATGATCTTTTGGTTAGCCCCTAGAATTGATGAGATCTGATATGAACCCAAAGTATTAGGAAGGTTCTGGGCCTAGAACCATATTTACTCTGCTCCCTGTAATAAAATATAAACTCTCTCAGAGCAAGTATTTCCATTTTTATTTTTGCATTTCTAGTGCCTATAAGGAAGTGTTTAATGTTTGCTGAATTTTTGAGGTACATTCTATCTAAAATGACAATAGCATACAAATTTTATAGATAACAACTATAATTGGGTATAGGCATCAGAGGAGTCAATGTACAAGATTGTCCACTGTCTAGAATTCATCACATTTAGAACCACAGAACACTGCTCTGTTGATCATTTGCCAGAACAAATAGCTTTATTACATACCCCCCTTCTTTTGTGATGCTTTTTCTTATACTGGAATGGCCTTAACAAATAAACTCATGATATAAATTATTAACATTTTTCAAATGAGAAAAATAAGGTTCAAAAACAGTTTTAAGTGACTTGCTCAGGGTCTCAGAGCTTAATAAGGGTAAAAGGAGAGTTTCAAACTAATGTATTTATTGACTTCATAGTTCAATTTAAAATCATAGTTTATCTTTTTCTTTTAAGGACCAATATATTTAAAGTTAAATTACTATGTTATTTAACTAAATTAACTAAAGTTATATTACCCTATTATTGGTGATTAGTCATATTAAGTGTCTCTAATAAAGCAAGAAATATACATTTTTTATAACATATAATGGGCAAATACACAAGCTATGGTAAGTCTCAACTTTGTTCCATTGAACCTCTATGTCCCATCATTTCCCTTACCCCCTGCACACTCCCTCTGTTCCCATGGAGAGCAGTGTTTTGGTGATTCTGTTATAAAACTCTTCACAACTTACAAGTCATTTTGTCTTAGATCCCCTGTATTAAACACAAAGGTACTTAAGCTGGCTTTTTGGAGGGTTTAATTAGATATTCTCTACATTTTGTAAGGCCAGGATGGATAAGGTGATGATCCAGCAAAGTCCCTGTCCTCACCTAAAGTTGTTTATGGATTTGTGATCCTGATCTTAAAATTGACTAACAGGCTGCTCACAAACTTGATAGGGCAAAGTCCACTACTTATGACCAGCACTGTGGAACATTCAGGGGCAGACTATGCAATGAATGAATACTTCCCCTAATCTCACTCAAGGACCAGATGAACAGAGAAGCAGATATTTTTAATTGATACTGGGACCAGTTTTTGAAATCAAAAAACCTTGATTTGAGAAAGTAATAAGCAACAGATGTGTTCCAGAGAAGTTGTGGGCAAAATATTTTTTTCTAAACTAACTCCCCAACCACACACACACACACAACACACACAAAGACTCTTCACAGATATTTCACCTTAACTGATCTTTACTTAGCACTGGGTCCATTGAATTTTTTGGCCATCGTTCATCTCCAATCCTAGCCTTTGTTCTACTCTTAAAACCTCCTTTCTATATTTAAAAAAAAAAAACTCCTTGAAATGCAAATATCATCCAGAAATTCATTTATAGTTAATTTTATAAGTATATATCATGTAGCTATTTATCTCTTTATATATACATATATATATATGGATATATGGACATGTAGATATAATCACATTTTCTTCAAGTGAGGTACACACACTTTCAAAGATTGAAAATTACTTTTGGCTATGAAAACTTAACAGAATTATTATAATATAAAATGTATAATGAAAGGGATAATTAAATATAATAGTGAAACAAAGTACTAAAAGGGTGAGGCAACCTAAAGAAACAATTCCATAAAAAGTACATTATTGAAAGACTTATCAAGGCAAGCATAACTGGAAATAAAAGAAATATAGCTCAATGCAAAGATTTTGAAAGCAGACATGACTGAAGAAGTGGCCACATACAAAACAGATCATATGAAAAACCCATGGGAGGGCAGATGGCCAACGTGCTTGCATGAGCATATTTCCATGGGTCAGAGATCAAGGGCAAGGGCAAGAAAAGATCTGGAGGCCTGTGAAGCAAAATAATATCTGTCCACAGAGGCAAGAATGATTAGCACACTTATCAAGATTATGATGTCAATCTTTATTTTCCTAAAAAAAAAGGTGGGTGACTGAAGACCAAACAAAAGAAAATGGGCTTAAATTAATGGTTTTTTTTAAACCAAAGAAAGCTCTAACTCACCATAATGTTTATAAGGCAAGTAAGAAGCTTACTGTGGAAGCTTCTTATCTAAAAATCTTCATGATGTGTGGGGACAGCCAGCCATCTGGGATGACTGGAAAAAGTCTCTTATAGTCTGCCAACTGTATGGTTCTAACTAAATTTGAAGCTCAATACATTTGTATTTTCTTTACCACTTTAATAGTTGGATTCAGTTTGTTGGTATGTTTTGGAGTTAACAGGCAATATTTTCAAGGTCAAGTTTAAGTAAATAGTCAACTTTTTTTGTTTTTCATTTCTCTTTGTTAATCAGTTAAGACCTCCTCCAAGTACTTCTTTCTTTCTTATTCTTTCATACTCCCATTCTCCTCTGCCTTTCCTGATAGGCTAAAATGCTAAGTCAAAACCAACAAAATGAAATTTAATAAGCAGAAATTTAAATTTCTGTCTTTTTCAAGTAATCAGTTGTACAGGGTATGAGAGTACTGACTTGAAAATAATTTATAAAAAAAAGGATTAGATTTTTAAATTGTTCACATGCTCAATATTGAACAAAACTATTTGCTGATAAAAGTAGTAATGTAAACTTTAAGCTATGTTAAGGGAAAGAAGAGTCTCAAAATCATGGGAGATAATTGTCATATTATGTTCTGCACTGATCAGACCACATCTAGAGAGTTATGTTTGACTCTGAGTACTACCATGTTAAGACATCAACAAATATGAATGTTTAGAAATTATAATAGTTGTGATTTGTATAGGAATTACATATATTATTTCCTAAAACTTTAAGGTAGTCAATAAGCCTTTATTAAATGCTTACTATTTATCCAGTGCTACAGTAAGCATTGAAGCTAGAATGTTTAAAGCAGTGTCTGCCCTCAAAGAACTACCTAGCTGTATGACCTTGGGCAAGTCACTTAACCCCATTGCCTTAAAGAAAAATTTTTTGAAAAGTGTACTTCAGTCTGTGCTGTTACCATCAGCTCTGTCTCTGGGATGGATCACATTCTTTATCATAAGTCCATCAGAGAAGTTGCTTCAATATTTTTTTCCCCCACAGTTGCTATTGCTGTGTTTTCCTCCATCTTATTTCTCCCCACACCCACACCTATCTCTTCTCTCTCCTTTCCCTCTGTCCCTCCCCAGTCCGCCTTTCACCCATCCCTCTCCTCTCCTTGTCCCTAGGATAAGATAGATTTCTATACCCTAATGAGTTTGTATGTTACTTCCTCTCTGAGCCACTTTGATGAGAATGAAGGCTCACTCATTCCCCCTCACCTTCCCCCCTTCCACTCCATTGCAAGAGCTTTTTCTTGCCTCTTTTACATGAAATTATCTTTGGCTATAATATAATATTCTTGTGAATTTTCATTTCTTTCAGGAGGTGATCATAGGATTCCTTCCATTTCTATTTTATCTTCTAGTTCACTCCCTTTCCATAAAGGGGAAAAGACATTTAAAAATCTAAGTACCTACAGGAAAATTTTAGAATTGAAAGTGAGCCAAATATATGTTTGGATTGGCTAATTAAGGGATTTGTTTTGCTTAACTATACTTATCTGTAATAGGTTTTTGGCTGGGGTGGGGGAGGTTGAGTTTGTTTTGGGGTTTTTTTTGCTTTCTCAGTGGTAGAGAGGGGAATGTGGGAGAAAGGGAACTCAGAATTTAAAATAAAATAAAACTAAATTAACAACAACAACAACAAAAAGATGAAAGGTGACCTTGGAGAAGGCTCTAACAACAGTTAGGGAAACCCAAAAGGCATCCTGCAGAAGATGGCATGTCAGCTGAGATTTAAAGGAAGCCAGGGAGTCTGAGAGGTGGAGGGGAGAAGGGAGAGAACTTCAAGCACAGGAGATAGTCAATACAAAGACAGAGAGACCAAAGATGTAATGAGATATAACATAATATGACTGGGTCATAGAGTTCATGGAGGAAAATAAAATATAAGAAGAACTGAAAGGGATTAAGATGTCAGAACTTTTAATGCTGGTTATAAGACCTTCATCAGAGTATACTGAGTAGAAAAGCAACAAGGTTGAACTTAAACTTTAAAAAACTACTTTGCCATCTGAATGGAGAATAGATTGGAGTAGGGGGAGAGCTGAAGAAGAGAGATTAATGAGAAGTTATTTCACTAGTCTAGCCAGAGATAAGAGCATTCATAAAGTTTCCTCATTTGGGAGTTTGTGTATGATAATATTTATACCTGACATCACAAGTCCAACCCCTATTCCTACCTATGATACCCTTTCTTAACTGATTTCTAATGTCCAATTTATATTCATAAATATGTATATGTATTATAAAACCACATAACATAATTATTAAAAGGCCAGATAGACAACATATTCTTTTTTTTTTAAGTTTTTTTTCAGATGTTAACTTTATAAAAACAACTTGTGGGAAAACCAGCAAGGAATTCATGACAAAGTGTCCCTTCATGAAAATACCAGAACAAGCTTTTGTCATGACATATTTAATAACAAATTTTAAGTAATAGATGTTTTCTATATTATTTTATAGATAGAATAAATTTTCTCTGCCTAAATTTTGAAGATACGGGTAAGAATAAAAAAGTGATTTTCCAGTTAATAAGAATAAGACAATAACTGGCCTTCATAAGTGTTTTGAGAGGCAGAATGACTTTGAAGTCATGAAGATCTGGGTTCAAGTTTTCACCTCTGATACATACTGGATGTGTGCATCCAGACAAGTAAATTCTGAGTAATCTATGGAAGTTGTAAAACTGGTAAATGACTTGTATTGCTAAAAAAAGGATATTTCCTCACTGAGAGTTTCTATGAAAATGAAATTAGAAGTTTAGCCCAATAAATTCAGGATGTCTCAAAGGTCTTAGGGCAGTTTTAATAGCTTAATAGCTTAAAATTGCACATTTGGGATCCCAGAGTGCTTAGCACATAATAAGTGCTTAATGTTTAGTTAATTATTGATTGTATGCGACTTTAAAGCTTGAAAAGTACCTCCTTCCTGGTGGGTACTTATTCTATTTTAAGGATGAGGAAACTAAGGCAGAGAAAAGTGATTTGTCCATTGTGACATAGTTAATGTGTCAGAATCAGACTTTAATTCCAATTCTAACAACAAGCTACTTTATCTCTATTTTGTTTTAGATATTACCTCTTTCACTTTATCCTTAGGTTTTCACTTCTTACCATATCTTTAAATAGCTTGACTTCTGAGTAAGACTTTTTGCCTGCCATACATACATAATAGGTGTCAGAATATGGGAGAGAGAGGCCACTAGATGGCAAAGTGGATAGAGCACCAGCCCTGGAGTCAGGAGTACCTGAATTCAAATTCCGCCTCAGATACTTAATTATTACCTAGCTGTATGGCCTTGGGTGAGCCATTTAACCTCATTGCCTAGCCAAAAAAAAAAAAAAAAAAAAAGAATATGGAAGAGAGGATAGAGGGGGACTCTAAAGTTGAAAAGGACTGCACCTGGTTTTTTGGTTGTGTACCTCTCCAAACCCCAATTCAATTACATGGAGGAACTAATAAAATAGAATGGTCTCAAATTGAGCCAGTCCCTTGGCATTTTGTGGAAGCCAGCATGGGTTCTGAAGCACTATAATAAAAAATCAAACAGGAATTACAAGGATTTACTGACAGATTCAGTTAGAGGATTGGGACAAGGATATCCTAAACTCCTATTAGCAGGAAGAAACTGAGTGTAAAAGCTAGACTTAATCTTAGTCTGGGAGCATTCTCCTCCTGGCTTGGATCCTTTACTGGCTAGGATGCTCATAGCCTTGACTATGAGTAAAGAGCCCTTAGTCTCTCCTTACCAGAGGAAAGATTTTCTAGATACCATAATCTAGTAGGTAGTAAACAATTCAAGTTAACAGATCATTCCCTGAAGAGGTGAAGCAATTATAAGACCATCATGAACACAAGAGCATTGTAGCAGTGTTTTAAAAAATGGCCAGTTGAAACCAACAGATACTATATGACCTGCCTACATGACAGAGACTAGTTGCCAGGCTGAGGCTATACCCCATTTGTTAGAAGTAGGAACCAAAGTCAGGGAGGAAAAAAGAGTGAATTAGCAGAAAGCACTAGGTGTCCTCCTATGCATGTACACTGTCCATATACATATCTACCTGTCCTCTAACTGCATCTACCCTTCCCATTTATCGTATAAACAGTGTGCTACAGTTTATGGGGGGGGATGTACTATTGTTAACTTTTCTTATAAGGTAGTTCATTAAAACTTTTTCTTTGAATTGTGTCCTCTGACTGACCATTTAAAAAACCCCAACACATTAGTGGGGACTCATGCACTATACTTTTGAGTGAATACAGGACTATAAGCACCCTAAACCTAAAATAGCTTTTTTGGGTGATGCATCTGTAAGTGAATTTAATTGTCTTAGCTCTTTTTTGAAAGATATAAAAAATGAGGGAATTAGATTAATTGATATTAAAAGTCTTTCCTTTTACTTTGCAAATTTTATAGATCTATTTCTTACAAATCTACCTTCTCCCAAATAAAGTCCCTGGGACTCATAAATTAGCCTTTTTCTTCCCTGTAAACTTAAAAAACATTGAACCAATTGGTTAATACAGTCATATTTTAGGAATTAGTGATACTGCTGCCTAAAAATATTTCAATTTCAGAGTCCCATGGATCTTTTTAGGCCCATTAAATTTTTTTCCCTCCAATAAACATGTAGGTTAAAAATCTGTATTATCCAAAACAATTTTTAACACAGCAGAACAAAACAATTGACACTAGATGTGATTTCAGTACTCACGGGTAAAATGATTAGAAGTGGATGGATTGACGCTGTCCCCACTGTCTGCACTTTCACTACTAGAAACTTCATCATCTGATTCCCGCACAGAGGAGCAGGGTGAGGAGCCATCGACTTCTTCAAACTTCCTCTTTAAAATTCCACTCATCGCTGCAGCGCTGTCACATGTACCTGTAACGGGGACAAGAGCAATGAAGCATTGAAACATTTAACCACTGATTGTGCAGACAAGGTCTCTGAAGGCATTTTTATTTGGTTTTTAAACATGAGTGGGGCTACATACATCTTCCCCTATGGAATGATCATTAGGCAGAACTTTTCCAATACCATGATCACTTTTTTAAAAAAACATTTAAATTATTTTACTATTTGATAATTTAGATTAAAAATGCATTGATTGTCAAATATCAAGTAATTAAATGCCTTTAATCTCCTTGGGGGGGAAAACAGGAAAAATCAACAGAGAAACTCATGGAATTTAGAGAAATTTTGAGAATTTCATATGCAAGTATGAATGAATGAATGAACAAATAAAAAGCAATTATTAAGCTCTTTATGTAAATACAATTATCCCTTCCCCATCTCTGGGGTTAGGGGTACAATGTCCCTGCTACCTGGAAATCTACATAAAAGTTTTTGACATTCCCTTCATATCAGAATAGAAGTTTGATTTTCTTCTTTTTCTTCTATAGAATATTTACAGTAACTTATTGTAAAATTTGGGTTAGGTATTTGGTCAAAGTTCTGTATTATCTACAGCCCTTCACATGTTGTCTTTGGTTTCGGCAAAGCTCCCTCCAAATTCCCATTAAATTCTTATGTTGACTTCCACATAGAAGGGATCACTGTATATCAACTCTCTCTATTTTTATTTATCTATATATATCAAGGAGTGTATGCTTAACACTAAGGATATAAAAAAGAAAGTGCCCTTGCACTCAAGAGGCATATATTCTAAAAGTGGTGGCAAGGGAGAAATGTTTTGACATAGGATGATTAGTGGAGTGAACAACTGTCATGCCACTTCCAGTGTCAATGGCAGCATTGATTTGATTATGGCTTTGCAGAGGGAGACATTGTGGGGCAGGGAGTCGGGGGAGGGTTCACCAATAGTAACAAAACTACTGGCAAGTTGCCTGTGTTGGAAATATGAGGTACAGGTGTGACTGGTTAGATAATGAGCATCACATGACTTTATGCTCATGTATTCTGCCACAACTTGGTACTAATATGGATCCCAACCTCATAAATTCCAAAATTAAATGAGTTAAGTCCCTTAAAGCATGGTCTTTGGAAAGCTGGTCATCTAGGAGAGTGGTGTCAAACTCAAATAGAAATGGGAGCCACTAAATAATAATTAGGATTTTTATAGGCCACATATTGACTTAGAAAATAATGTATTTTTTTATTGATTTTTATTATATTCATATTTTCCAGTTTCATTTTAATCCAATTTGGGCTGCACTCAGGAGTATTGTGGTCAAATACTGCCTGTGGAACACATGTTCAACACCTCTGATCTGCAGGGTACAAGGCAGGTTGAATTACCAGAAAAGTATGTGAAGCACATCTGGGCAGCTAGGTATGTCTGACCATAACCTTTTATACTGATGCAAATAAATTTTAAGCAGGGCCTTCCAAAAGGAGTACACACACAAGGCTATTATGTTAAAATATAATCACACAACAGATGGTTTTATTCTTATAGTTTCCAAATGATTTCTTTCTTACTTTTATCCTTATTTTTTCAATTTGTTGAGATTAGACTTAACATACAAGAATTTTTTTTTGTAATCTCTTCAGTTTAGCCTGCTTATAACCACTGAGCTAAAATAAATAAGTACAAGATAGATTACTTTCAAACCATAACTTTTAGGGCTACTTGACACAAAATTTTACTATGGAAGAAATATTGATTTCTAAACAACAAACATGTGAAGAAGAAAATGCAAGGAAACATTTAAAACCCTAGTAGTGTTGGTATAATCATGTTTGGAGTAGTGATCTGGGCTCAAATCCCAGTTTTGTAACTTATTACGTGTGTAACTTTGCTTTGATTTCTTCAGCTATAAAATTAAGATGTTAGACTATTTCATTTCTAAGTCTTTGATGTTAATATGGAAAGTTTTTTAAAAATTTGATAACTAGCATTGATTAGAAATAGCTAAACAAATGAATGTGATAGAATATTATTATGATGTAAAAACAGAAAACCACGAAAAAACTTAAATGAACTGATGCGGACTAAAGTAAACAGGGTCAAGAAAATAATCTTTACTACTATAAAAAATGTAAAGTAACAAGTAAATGTTGCAAAATTACAAATAAACATGCCTCCAAAAAAGAAATATCAGAAGACACACCTACCCCACTCCTTTGCAGAGTTGGGGGTATCAGGATCTGGAATATTGTACATATTTTCTGAATTTTTAAAAAATATATTGATTGGTTTTCATTATTTTTTCTCTTTTTCTTTCTTTTTAAAAATTATTTTATCGGGGCAGCTAGGTGGCGCAGTGGCTAAAGCACCGGCCTTGGAGTCAGGAGTACCTGGGTTCAAATCCGATCTCAGACTCTTACTAATTACCTAGCTGTGTGGCCTTGGGCAAGCCACTTAACGCCATTTCCTAGCCAAAAAAAAAAAAACCTAAAAAAAATTATTATATGAGACGGCTCTCTGGAAGGTCAACAGGAGGAGTACTAGGAGGAATTCTGGCAATATAAAAGGAAAAGATATTACTATTACTATTATTATTTTATTATTTTACTTTCTACTTTGGGTCATTCTTCAAATTACTCAATCAGGTTTTCATCCCTGCTCATTTTCCATCCAAACAAACTGTGTCACGTCAAGTTCCGGCTGTTGAGACGTAGATTTTAGATGTGGAAGGGAGCTTAGATATCATCTAGTCTAAGGATTCTTAGGGGGTTTTTTGCGTGTGCTGTGGCCTTTTTTTTTTTTTGCCGTCAAGTAAAGGTTATGGACTCCTTTGGAGAAATAAATGCTTTAAGATACATAATATAAGATATTTAGACTTACAAGGGAAACCAATTCTATCTAAATATAGCTATCAAGACATAAAAAAATCAAGTTCACAGATTCTATGTTAAGAATTCTTGATTAGTCCACAATCATTCCATAGATGATCAAATTGAAGTCCACAGAGTGATGAAATGATTTACTGAAAGGCAAGGTCACTAAAAAATAGCAAGGTCAATATTCAAACAAGAATCCCTGCTTTTTGCCATTACATACTGTCACTGTCCTTCCTTCCTTTTATTGTTCAATGGAACTGAGGAATTTATAGAATAATGGAATGGAGAGTTTCATTCATTACTTTTAGCCTTTTTTTCTTCAACTTGCAAACAGTGGTAAAATTGACTTGTCCAGGATCACAGAGCTAGTAAGGGTATGAGGTCAGATTTGAATTTACAGAGATGAGACTTCCAGCCTAGCTTCTACTGCACCACCTAGCTGTCCTGGAATTTGGAAGACCGAGTTAAAGTCCACCTGTTCCTTCTCAGACAAGTACTCATAATACCATCAGCATTTCTAAAATTTAGGTTTTTAATAAGCAGAGAGCACAGATATACAGAAAATATTTGTTAACTATATTATTTTCTTTATTCTAACTCCAACTAGAACAACTGATCCAAATCCATTTATTTAGGAACTTGTATATCTTCTAGAAATTGAGATTTCAATTCTCTAAAAGAATGAAGTAGCCTCAATGCATCACCTAATGGTCAGGAAATAAGATTTGGTTTCTATCTTTCTTTTTTGTTGTTGATAATGATTTTTACTCTTTTAACGACCTGGCAGATCTGAACTTGACTTCCACTTTAAAAAATGTGAACAATAATATATATTCACACCTACCTCAGTGGGCTTTTAAAATCATTTAAATTCATATAAATGTTTTGAAATAAAGGCTCTATAGATTAGTATAGAAAATTCAAAACAACCAATGCCACATGGAGACATAATGTAATATGAGGATACACTTTGAAAACATAAGCCATTATTATAATGAAATAGAGCTCAAGAAGCAGTATTTTAATCAAGAAATGAGTGAAACACTCCAACTACTACCATTTCATTATTCCATAAAATATCACTTGTTTTTTATAAGCCTTACATAGATCTAACAGATTATATAAGTATCAAATGGTATTAACAGTTTTTCATTATTTTAAAAATACAGAGTATTTATCTTATTAATAAGATCTCAAAAGTTTATTGATTGATTTATAGACTCAGAATTTCAGAATTGGTATACCTTACTGGTCATCTAGTCCAATGTCCTTATTTTATTGATGAGGCCAAGGGAAGTTATGAGGTCAACCCAAGGAAACAATGCTGTCTTGTGATAGAATTAAGATTAGGACTTAAGTTTTCAATTTGATTTTATATAAAGAAATTTGGAAAAAAAATCCTGGAGGAAAAAACAAAACCTTCCAAACCATTCCAGACCTAATAATTAACTAAAAATCTTATTTTAAATCAATATTTGATAGTGTGGAAAGAGCATTGGACTTGGAATGAAGAGAACTGGGTTTGAACTAGGCTTCTTTTACTTATCAGCTATAGATTCAGTCAAGTCACTAAATACTCCCAGAGATCAATTTCATCTTCTGAAAAATGGGGATTTTAATATTTGTACTTGCATTTTATTCTCAACAGGAGATCAAATTATAGTAAAAAATTTATTTTGTAATCCTCAGACACCATTAAAGTAGTATCAAATCATAGATGATTCACAAATATAGAAAGAGTCTATAGTGGTCAAATTATCCCTAATGAACTACCACAAGAGAATCTTTGACAACCTATAATCTATAAGAACTTAAATTATCTTAGATTTTCCATACTGAACAACATTAATGTTTCTCTAAGATTTTTCTTCCCAAAAGTCTTAGTGCAATTTTTAAACTTTAATGATATTTTAACAGGGTTTGTTTTGGGGAGGGTGAGGGGATAAAGCAACTCTTTCAATGTACCAATGTATATTCTACCTCTCCAGTGTTCTTCATAAGTTTCTATTAACTTTCATTTGATGGCCAACCCTTTAGTGATGAACCTCTCTAAACTTAACTTGGCTGGTCCTTGAATAAAATTGTTCTTTTTACCTGACTATATTCAAGTGTTCCACTGACATAGGTTTCAACAAATACAGGACAAGCCCAAATGATAGGGACATATGAAAAGAGGACTTTGATAGAGTGATATTGTAGCCCTGGGTAAGTCACTTAATCCTGTCCTCCTCAGTTTCCTCATCTGTTAAATGAGTTGGAGAAGGAAAAGGTGAACCACTGCTGTACCTCTGCCAAGAAAACACAAAGTAGTGTCAGACATGATTGAAATGACTGAACAACAAAATGTAAGAGGTATCTTTTTTTTTAATTGGTTCAAAATTGCTCTAATTTGTTTTCCAGGTTTGAATTTTCATGTATTGTTTTTCTAGAGAAGTAGATAAACCAACTTAATAAAAGAAATATTTTTTCTTCCTCTACCATGTTCATTTCCAGCTATTCATATCATATTCCTATTCGTTCTTTTAATATAGATAATATGTGAAATCCTGTGATATACAGATATTCTGTTCAGCTAATCAGATCAACAAATATATACAATATGCAAATATATAAAATTATTTATCAAAGTCATATAGGTCTATCTAAAACATCTAGCTGTAAAGCCAAAATAAGATCTCCTATTTTCACACAACAGGATTTTCTGTCAAAGGATTCCTTTAATAGTCTTCCCTAATGCACTAATCATTGATGAAATTTCCAAGAATGCTTCCCCTACATTAAAAAAAAAAGGTACACCTGCAGCCCCACTGATTTCAATGGGGTTTCCACAAAGCATAACAAAATACAAAATGTGCCTTCAGAAAGTCACCCAGGGAGGACTTAACTCAAAATTTCATCTGACCCAAGCTGGCATTTCAAAGGCAAGTTCTGTGTTTTTTTGAAAGCTGAGGCACTCTTCTAAATAATCTTTCCTTTATTCTTTGCCAACAATAGTGTATTATGCTCCTTGAATGCACCCCTTGGCCACCTTTCCAATGGCTGTTTCCAATCCCTAGAAAATGCTAATCAGTTTAAGACTTTATTAAACATCCTGAAATTGAATAGTTATTTTAGAATCACAAACAGGATATCATCTTTATTTTTATAAAATGTGCCTATTGCTCAGCAGCCACTGGGCACATATATGGAGTAATAATAGAAAAAGGAAAAAAGAATAGATACACCATTATTAAAAGTCCAATTAATTGATGAGTAATCTGTCTAGAGACACATAGAATGGGTAAGCTTTAAAGGGGAAAGGGGGTTGTAGTAAAAAATAAATTATATTATAAATAAGAAGAAATATTGTGTAAGAAGGACATGAGCACTAATGCTAACCTGGACCTACATCCAAAGTCTTCATTTTTCAGATGAGGGCACTGGGGCTCAGAAAGGTCAAAAGATCAGTAATGATTACTTAGCTATAAAGCAGTGGAGATAGCATTTGCAACAAATTCTGTGGCACTTTCCACAAATAGAACAAAGGAAGGATGGACAAAAATGTAAACTGCTCATGTTTCTTGAATAGGAAGTTCAGTTTTGCTACTTAAGTCCTTTTATATCATAGCCAGATAATTTTCTGCCACAATTTAATAATATCCTAAAAATGATTCCCTAGTGTCCCTAATTGCAACGATGTTAAACCCAAAAGTCAACAAGTTCTTACTACCTATCTTACACTCATTGGAAATTAAAGGCTATTTCTCCTTTCTTTATTTTATGTACAATCTCAATGATCATATCTTATACAATAACCCTTTGAGTAGAATATAGAATAATTCTATATTATGGAACAATATAATAATAATAAAACTGAAATTATGACCTGAGGGGGTCAGTTTATAGTCTAAAACAAATGTTAGACATATTGAACATTTTAAGTTAAGTTATCCAATAAACTTCACTGAAATTACACAGTAATTACATTTTCCAACATCAGTTCCTATATAATAAATGCATACACATGCACCTGTTCACACCAACATCAGACACATCTATTCATTTCCTTCATGAATTTTATTAACAATTCTTTAAGTCAGCATCTTACTAACTTTTTGTTCTTAGGACCCTTTATGCTTTTTAAAAATTATTGAGAACCTGCCAAAAAGCTTTGGTCATATGGGTTGTATCTATTTTAATTTTACTGTGTTGTATATTTAAAAACCCTAATAGTATTATGAAAATAGTTTTGACCTTGTCAACCTGAATTAATGAGAAGGCAGCCAATATAGCAAAAATTATGATCTCTAGTTAGGGCAAGGAATTGCAACTGGGATTCCACACAGCAACGGGGGACCTGAAGAGGGGGCTAGATGTGGGATTCCTATCAAGTATTTGAGCAGTGCGAGAAGGGCTCTGGTTGCAAGGGGGTTAGTAAATTCTATTGTTTCACAAGGCAAGTAGTTTTATATAACTACTTAAAGTCTATGGAGAACGCTTAGGGTTCCCAGAGAGGAGAGTTTAGAACCTTTACAAAATAGAGGCTGGGAGTGATAATGACTGATCAAACTTAGGCAATTCATACATCTGAGAATGGGGACAAGATAAGCTTCAATCAGCTGTGTTATATAATATCATGGACCCTCCTGAAGAAGACCCTCAAGGTATCACCAAATCACACTCTGAGAACCACTGCTTTACACATCTGCTGACCTCTCTTTAAGATGTCTTCAATTCTTGCCACTTTATAAAGATCAGAATTAGCAAAAAACGTCCTAAGAAGTTTAAATTCTGGCTCAGAGGGGCAGCTGGGTGACACAGTGGATAGAGCACTGGCCCTGGACTCAGGAGACCCTGAGTTCAAATTCAACCTCAGACACTAAATAATTGCCTAGCTGTGTGACCTTGGACAAATCACTTAACCCCACTGCCTTAAATAAAAAAATTTTTTAATGAAAAAAATACTGTCTCAGATAATTATTAGCTGTGTGGCTCTAAGCAATTCCCTTATCATTTTTATGTTTCAGTTTCCTCATTTGTAAAATCACTAAATCTAGGAATGGGAAGATTTCAGTTACAACAAATATTTGTGTCACATAGAAGCAGCTACGTGATCAAAGGATGGATAAAGAAATTAGACAATACTACTTCTGTCCTGCTTTCTATCATTTGTTGATCCTTGTCACTGTGACTTTCCTCATCTGGGTCTCAATTTTTCTCAGTCATGTTACTACCACCATTATAACTCTTTCTTGATTAATTGAATGTGTGTCAAAGAAAGCTTACTGAACTTATCTAGATGCAAGAATATATCATTTCAAATTTAGTTTATATATATATTAAGTGCATACTGTGTGTAGGACACTATCCAAGGTAAGAAATCTAGAAAGAACAAAAACAAACTCAAACGGGAGTGCATTCTAGACATAGGGAAACCACCTAGGCAAAGGTACAAAGGCAAGAGATGGAACAAAATGCCACAAATAGGAAACAGCTAGACGACCATTTAATTGAAATGAAATCAGGACAGAATAATATGAAATAAGGTAGGAAAAAATATGAAATAAGATGGAAAAGGAAGGTGGAAATCAGATTGTGGAAGATATTAAATGTAAGGTTGAGGATTTCATCATAGAAGCAACAGAGCCATTGAAGATTTTTGAAATTTTCTGTGTGGTTTTGGGTCAATCACTAAATCCTTTGTGGACCTCAATTTCCTGATCTTCAAAAATACAGGGATTGGGACTTTAGCTCCAAAATTTATAATCAAAGGAAAAGAGACTACAGAAAACAGGTAGAGGTGAAATTCCTGAAAGCTCAGAGTCCAGAAGGCAGGAAAATATAAAAACAGGGCAATTTCTGGCAAATTGCAGGTTAATTGTGGTGCAATAAAGTATAGAATGCTATGAAATGGGAGGAAAATCCCCTTGTACTACTTTCTAATGGACAAATGGAGGAACTAGTTTGCCAAAAGGCTGAAATCAGGCAAACCACCTAACTATATAGACTACTTTGAATTTTCAACATGCTACATATTCTGCAAATGCTTCATTCAACAAAGATAGCCTATTTAATAGCCCATGACTGTTTCTCCAGAAATGCATCTGGCAGGAGATTTTTGTAGCTGCTGCCAGCAGGACATGAATTTGTCTGGGATGCTGCAAGGTAAAATCTCACAAGATGCTTTCATGGGGGTAGTACCACCATGAAAGATGGTGACAGTTTGCATAAATTGGGTCAAGCACACTTTTAACCAGGTTTCTGTTCTCTGCTCACTTTTCCACTGGATAAAAGGGTGATAATAATAGTAGGTCACTTTTTAAAAATACTTTAAGATTTGCAAATCACTTTTATATACATAATTTTATTTAAGCCTTACAACAACCCTGTGGGTGAATAACTACTAAAAATCTAGGTGTCTAGATCTCCCTGACTCCATTTTTTTTAAGGAAATAAAATTTTATTTATTTTTCCAACTACATGCAATGGTAGTTCCAACAATCATTTTTTGGCAGGTTTTGAGTTTTGCATTTTTCTCTCTTCTTCCCCCCCCCCCACAGAAAGCAATCTAATATAGATTATACATGTACAATCTATCTTAACCATGTTGTAAAAGAAGCATCAAATCAAAATGGAAAAAAATTAGAGAGAAAAAAATACTTAGACAACTTTTAGAAATTTAATCCATTCACTCTTGCACTCTATTAACAGTACAAGTTATAACTGTAGAATTGGATTTGTTTGCCCAGGCTGGCTTTATATTATGTGGTTGGTGAAAATATGATACCAACTCAGGCCTTGGTCCTCAATGGGCCTAAGATGAGGGGCCTAAGTTGAAGGAGGCTTGAAAAGAATGATGCAATACTCTGAGGAAAGAAAAACCTAGCCAAAAATCAGTGGATGCAGACCGAGGAATAGTTGTTTCCAGGTACAAAGAAGTTCTCTTCCTCCAAAATATCTTGGGAACAGTATTGAGGAAGAAACCAACTGGACAGTGACCCTGATAGCAAAAAGTTTCAGGAAGCAAGAGTATGCCATTTTTAATTCTAGAGATTAAACTATATTATGTCTTTGAGTTATTTTCCCAATTACAATGATGAATTTGCAGAATTTTTCCAAATATTCTCATCTGATCTCACTGGGAACAAAGGTTAGGCCATGGAATAGCTTTTACAAAGAGCAGTGTGAAACAATTGTTCTTCCCAGCAATTGAAGTAGGAAACTTGCTCTTAATTAACAAACATGCTCTAAGCAACTAAAATAATCATATCAACCAAAACAAAAGTATCTCTGGTGTAGATGTCTTAAAACACCAATATGTGCTACATAAAACATGGAGGCCTTGCCAAAAACAGACTAGTTTTCAATGTTAATGCAAAAATGGCAAAATTGTTGAACTAGGTCATCGGATCATAGATTTAGAGTTGGCAGCGAACTGAGAGGTCATTTATCCCAATTCTCTAATTTTACAGATGGAGAAACATGAAGGAGTTGGATGAAAAGGCCTGTGAGATCTCTTTTAACTGAAGCTATGATCCCATGACACCAAGACCCAGGAAGGTTAAATAACTTAAAATAACTGGTAGAGCTGGGATTTAAACTCAAGTCTCCCTGATTCTAATCCAGTGTTATTTTCACTCTACCATTCTACCTCTCTTGGAAATAATTGTTGAAAATATGACCCAGATGCCAGGTTAAGGTCAAACCCTTAAGCAGACTTCAATTTAATTTTATATACACTTTCCATTAAAGATGAAGATGTGTCAACCTAGTTTCTTTGTGGACTTGACAGACTTCTATAAATTTTTTAAAATACATAAATAGAAACCTAGACAAGATGAATTTTGAACCATTATCATGCTGCCTTTGTAAGACTTCATTGTTTCTTTAGTGCTGAACTCTTGCACAGCATTTGGTTGAAAAATGATCAAGATTCCAGAAGAAAAAAGCAGTGGAGATGAAAGAGTAGCCAACAGATATGATATTCCTTCTTTCAAAACAATTATCAGAAAGTCCAAAATAAAAGAAATCACTTAAAATGGTCTTCACAACTTAGAATATTTGAATTAAAAAGGGTGCTTTTTAAAGACCATTTGATTTAAGATTTGGGTATATACCAAAGGTTTTTTTGTTTGTTTGTTTTTTTGCTGGGGGGCGGGGGGGGGGGGGGGGGGGGATGGTCCAGATCATTGATGTATCAATGATGGGTACTCCCTGTGTGAGGATTTTTTTCCACTGATTTCAACTCAGTAGCCATTTAAATTTGATTTAAAATCTGAAAGAATTGTTGCTAAGTACTGAATTATTTGTTCATGGTCACATAAGCTAGTATGTGTCTGAGGTAGGACTAAGACCCAGTTCTTCCTGATTCAAGGTCCAGATCTCTGTGTACTATATTATTGTGCTTTTTTTTTTTGCCAAGGACAGGGTAAAGAAAATAGGACTGTTAAAAATAAGAAAAAATAGAAAAACAGGTTCTAGGGAGCAGGTTCTTTAAATTGTTATCAGAGACAAATTATAGATTTTTAATACTGAGGAAAAAAAGACTAAAATTCAACCTATAGCTGATATGAAAAATAGTGGACAAAAAATGTATATAAGATTAAATATACATTGGGTTAACAGGATCTCAGGAGATGTGGAACAAGGGATTTGTCAGTACAAATTAGAAACTGCTTATAAGAGAAAAGAAAGATTAAGTCCTAACTGTTGCAAAGAACCTCAATTGAAAACCACTGCCCAGGAAGACTCCCCTGCTCAAATCATATTCACTAATGTACAGATTTAAAAATTTCTTCCCATCCCCCAAGTAGTTTGTGGAAAACCACTTAACTCTTATGTCTAATATACTTATATGGAATAATTTTTCCAAGAAACTTATTGCCAAAATAATGGAAAAATAAAGGAAAATATTGATCCCAAGATAATTTCCTTTAAAAAATTCCACACAAATGTTATGTTAGTTGATTCAATGCTTCCAAACAATATGATATTATACATAAGTTTGATTTAACAAAAATGGTGGCATAAATGGAGATGTCACTTATCTTAAGTCATTTAAAAGACATAGTTTCTCCAAACCCTATCAACTTAATAATAAAACCCATTTTATATAGATATCGATATACATGTATATATGTACATCTATATGTATGTATATACATATTTATATACATACATATAAAACTAAACTTGAAACATACAAAAACAAAAGTCTAGAGGTAGGAATTTTTAAAATGGCAGACAATACAATTAAAATCTCAAGAAATTGAACTGTGTAGAGACTAACTCTTTACCGAGGAAAAGATATCTAGGAAAAGATTATAAAGACCTATTATCCAGTTCAGTCTTTGGTTACCATAGTGACTATTTCTGCATGCATCAGAGTACTTGGAATCAGCTCATTTAGTCCTACTGGATTTGAACTCTATAGAATTGAAGGCAAGGGATCTTGGAGGTTTCCCATTTTAGAAATCACTTCTCATGATCCCATGATGTCTAAGCCTATCCTTTCTCCTGGTTTGTAAGACCCATCTATTCAAGTCCCATTGCCTGATTGCACAGGAAAAGTCTGAAGTTGTGGTCTGTAAAGGACAAAGCTTAGAATTCTGCCTACATGCTTTACATTATTATAACTTGTATACACAAGCCTCACACACCCTTTGATGATCCAGATAGACAAGAAAGAAAGAAAAAGAAAGAAGAAAAAGAATAC
This sequence comes from Macrotis lagotis, assembly GCF_037893015.1. Classification (NCBI taxonomy): domain Eukaryota; kingdom Metazoa; phylum Chordata; class Mammalia; order Peramelemorphia; family Peramelidae; genus Macrotis; species Macrotis lagotis. Next base: position 699,553,549 of record NC_133658.1, read on the forward strand.
TTTGAGCATTTAGCTTCTCATTAACTGTTTTCAATCTAAATGTTTACACTCACTCCCTCCCTTTTTTAATAGAGAACAATCTTGGAATTTAGATAAAATGAGTTGGCAGAAGGAAAGAAGGACATTATTTTCTGGGAATGGCCTTCTTCACTGCACAATATTACATATCAATGTCTAAACCATCCAAAGTAATGAGAACAAATGAGTTACCTACTTTTTTACACTGAATAAACTCAGCTTTAATATTCATTTTCCCACATGAAGAAAATGACAAGATAGTCTTGGTTGAATCTCTTTTCAAAGTTTTCTGTTAAGCATCAAATAATCCTTTGCAGTTAGCTCAAAGATCATTCTTTTAGACACCTCACAGACAAGTGAGAACTCTAAAAATAAAGGTCACTACAACCATTTTCTCTAAGGTTGTTCTGAAAATCAGAACTGAAATGAGAACAATTTCAGACAAAATTACTAACTTTTCAAGTATATTTCCAACAAAGGATCCTTTTGGGACAGTAAAATTATACCCTTAATTTATGACATAATATATAGCATTTCTAAAGAAAAAATAAAGTAGGTGAATATAATTTAAAACTGAAAAGGATCTCTGAGCCCAACTAGTACAAGAGGGGCTCATTTAATAAAGAAAAAAGTCCAAAGAAAGGACATGGTTTTCCCAAGGTCACAGAGGTGACAAGTGGCACCCAAATCCTCTGATTCTACCTTTAGTACTCCTGTTCATTAAATTAGAAATCAAGTTTCAATAGTTCTAAACACTTTCATTTCTCCTCTACCTCTGTAGTTTTAGTTTGACACAATTTCATCTTGACTTTTAGACTCTTTGAGATATGAGTTTTTATCTATGGGGACACTAGTGCAGTTCTTCTATGGAGTTATTGTGAATGAGAAATCCATCACTTGATGGCTAGTTATCTAGCGATGAGATTTACCATCACTTGACCCATGCTCAAGAGTCTTTTAAGCTTGGTAAAAATCTAGCCAAGTTCATGCTAGAGACAGATAAGTGGCACCTCAGTTTGTAGAGAATTGGAATTAGGAAGACCCAGTTCATATCCAGCCTCTGGAAGTTATAAGCTGAGAGACCCTGGGCAAGTCACTTAAGCCCCTGGAGGGTTGGACGATAGGACACTAAACTCTTCCAAAAGTCTTCCTTTATATAAGGTTCATTGTCTTCCCAGAAACTCTGTTCTCCATCCATAGTTCTACTTAGCTCTAATTTCACGGAACATTCCCATACCCTAACTCATGCCCTACCTGGCTTTTCAACTTCTTTTAAAGTGTTGCTTACCCCCATTAGATTATAAGTTTCTGAGGCAGCTAGGTGGAGCAGTGGATAGAGCACTGGCCCTGGAGTCAGGAGTACCTGAGTTCAAATCTGACCTCAGACACTTAATAATTGCCTAGCTGTGTGGCCTTGGGCAAGCCACTTAACCCCATTGCCTTGCAAAGACTAAAAAAAAAAAGATTGTAAGTTTCTGGAGGGCAGGGACTGTCTTTTTCTTTTTAGTATTGCCAGTGCTTAGCATAGTACCTCGTGTATAGTAAGTGCTCAATAACTATTTACTCATTAATTCAGGAATTTAAATTTACCTCGGTCTGTCTCACTTTTCTCAACCTAGAAAGGTATCATAATAGCACCTACTTTCCAGAGTTGTTCTGAGGATAAAATGAAATGAAATATATAAAGCACTATGCTAGTGCTTTTTTGCTTCCTTTCTTCCTTCTTTCTTTCTTTCCTTCCCTTCCTCTTCTGATACAGCCTTTGAAAATACATGGTCACCTCCATTGGGAGTCACAGTTGTTCCTTAAAATATTATTGTTATAATGTTATAACAACTTTTTAATGTTGTTATTATTATGTATTTCCATTAAATGAATATTTATTAATATTTACTATGTATCAGGGTGTGTGTAAGATGCTAGGGATACAAATACAAAGAATTAAAAAAATTCCTACTCAGTAAAGTCATGTGTCTATATCACATATTCAAGCAGTGGTGGCTATAAAGGACTAAGTAAATATTTACATATGATCTGTGAAAATTAGTAACATTCCTTTACAGTAATCACACTTATGTTGCTCAGGTAAGAACAAAGAAAGATAAATGTTATTTTCAAATATGCAGGCACAGCCTTGGTTGGAAATACTCCCTGAAATATGTTCAAAATCGATTTGTAGCCTTACTTTTACACATTTCATATAAGTGATTTCATCTGTATACATAAATATGCAGAATAAAATGAAAACTTTAAAAAAATCATCTAAAGTGCAATGAATTACAAATGCCTTTCACCAGGTCAGTTGGAACCTGAAAAAAAAAAGATTTGTTGGGTAGTCAACTAACTAATGTGTATTTATCTTTCCATGAGAATTACTATGCTTGGAACATAGATTTGTGTATGTGTATGTGTGTTTTTTATAGGAGATTACAAAACATTAAAGGCTACATAGTTTTATACTCTAACTTCAGTATCTCATTGAGTGTAGTATTGTCCTGACAGACCAAATTCTGTTTGAAATAATATTTCTATTTCTTTTTTAACTAGTGACACTGTTGGACACCTGTTTGCTTAAAGCTTCAAGTTCCACAGAGCTTCTGAGAATCCCTGTTTGCTTAAAGCTTCAAGTTCCACAGAGCTTCTGAGAATCCGTAAGGAAATGACAGTTATCTATATGTTATGTTTTATTGGATGTACAAAAATGGTGAGATTGACCATTTATTTGAATAACTTTCCAAACAGAGGATGATATAAAGGGCAATTAAATACATGTGAAATAAATGGATGTGAATGAAAAAGATCAAATCATTCTTAAAGTGATTATAAGAGAATTCTTGAGTTTTGAATTTTATTTTATTCAATCTCCTTGGAAAAACAAAATCACACAGATGAAATGATAAGGAAAAGGGAAACTTAATTTTTTATTTCACATTCTACTTACCAGAAGTGCATCTGAATAAAGCTCATATAACTTACCATACTGTTCTAAATATAAAGTAAGAATATGAATAAACTTTTAAATTAAAGGTAAAAGAATCATATTAATATTAATTACTATTTTAAAAATAATTTAGGCTAATAATCTACAATTAACTCCTTATTATGCACTATCCTTGTTACCTCAAGAAGTATGCCATATAAGGATTATTTGAAGAACTTGAAGTCATTTAGCTTCAAAGAAGAAAAATGTAGATGGGGTTGGAATATAAGTTATCTTAAAGTATTTAAAGAGTCATCATGTGGCAAAGGGATTGGACATTCTCCTTAAAACTACAAGGCAAAATATGGACCACTACATAGAGGTTGCAAAGAGGAAGATTTAGGCTTCAGTTCAATTCAGCAAACATTTATTAAATATTTAATATGCTACAGTCACTGACCCAGGTGCTGAATGAGAGGGAAAGTCTTAACTACAAGAACAAAAAAAAAAGTAAAATGGGATTTTTAATCAGGTAAAACTTGGATTATATATCTCCTTAAGTCCCTCTGATCTGTAATTCTGTGATTCTGTTAGAGATTGCTATTATATAGCAATTCTTGCCCAAGTGGTATTGGGGATTGAAGTTGTGGCAGACCATAACTCAAATAAGTGGTGAGAGATATTCGCGCTCTTCTAATAATTTATATTATATTTACTTGTATACATTTATTTTTATTGCTACTTGACTCCTTGAACTTTGAGATGTCTTATTCCTGTCTTATATGCCCAGTTCTAATACCATTTGCTATATAGTAGCAGTATTTAATGAATGCTGGTTGAGTTTTGCATGGATGAATGAAAGATTAGTAGTGATTGACCAGCCCATATGTAACTAAAAAAAATTATAAGATTGAAGTTATAAGGGACACTAGGGATCAAAGGATCTCATGGTGGCATGGAAATAAAGCCTTAAAGTCCAGTTACTCCAACACTGTAATTTTAAAGCTGAGGAAATGGAAGTTAATGAATATGAAAGATAAACTCAGGTCCTCTGACTCTAGGTCAAATATGTTTTCTGGCATCATGCTGCTTACTCATTTTGTATCTCTGGAACAAATGTGGCTTGAGTTTGCTGACCTATGCACTAGAAGTATAGCTAAACTAACTTTTGACTGAACATGATAGATTCTCAAATCCATGTATACAGTATTGCCCCACTTGTTCAGCAGGAAGGTTCTTGACAACCTCATTGATTCATAAAGCAGAGGGAATCAGAATTAAGTCAAAAAGATTGAGAAAATTGTTCTCTATAAGAGAGAACATCATATTAAGACCCTACCTTCAATGACTTCCATATGAAATGTGTTTTATAGGCTTAGATATCTAATTTTCCAGATGATACTAGATTAGAAAAAACAAAGAATACTGAAAGTATTAGAAATAACAAATAGGGGGTGGCTAGGTGTCTGCTAGGTGGCACAGTGGATAGAGCACCTGCCCTGGAGTTCAAATCCAGCCCCAGACACTTAATACTTACCTAGCTGTGTGGCCTTGGGCAAGCCACTTAACCCCATTACCTTGCAAAAAAAAAAAAACACCTAAAAATTAAAAAAAAAAAGAAATAACAAATAGTCCCAGACTATTTAATGTAAGGACAAAAGTCCCTATCTCAATAACTTCCTAAAGGTATAAATGTATTATTATTGTACAGTATAATAACTCACGTTCAAAAAGATCAGTCATCAAGCAAAGTTTAAACTTTGATCAGCATTCTGTGATCAAAAATACATAGTAATAATGTATAATAAATTTAGAAAAACTAAAAGTTCAGGGTTTTTTTTTAAATAGGTATTTAAAATCATAATCTTTCGCTATCTGGTAAATTCATTCAAAATAAATTCCATCAGTTTATGGAAGTTACAATCCTCTGATGTCCACCTTTTCTTTACCTCATTATGACTTGACCCTAAAAGTCATTTAAAAAAAGTCAATTAAAAAGTTTTTGGAAAGACTCTGAATGTTAGTTCTTTCTTATTATCACCACTAAGTAGAAAAGGATAAAAAGGCCGCCAGTAATTCATGTTTTTTGGTTACCAGAGAATATAAAATTATGATCTACATTGGTGGAAGTCCTGTACAATTCTCTTAAAATATTGATAAAGTTGCATATCTCAACAGGCTAAAATTTAACATGCCTATATATCTTTTGATGGGATTATATTAAAAAGATGGCCAATTTTTTTACATCTTCAGCATGGGGACCTTCCAAATGTGCACAAGCATAAATATATAATTAATTATTATAGAAGCAGTATGCTATTAGTGAAAAAAAACCTTGGACATATAGTCACAAATGATTTGGTTTTGAAGTTTGTCTCTGACATTTAGTATGTAATCCTTCATCTCAGCTCATCTGCAAAATGAGGACAATAATATTTATACTATCCATCTCACAGGGTTATTGTGAGGAAAGTCCTTTGTAAATCTTAAACTGCTACATAAATTAATAATTTTGTTACATTTAAACATGTACACTGTACATACAATAAATAATACTTTTTATGCTTTTCTTTGGATAATTTAAAGCTTGGATTTGGCACATTTTCCACCAAAAGTATATGCTGACCTACATTTCTTTACCTCCTTTTCATTCTGCATAGCCCCTTGAGTAAAACTGATACGAAATGATAGAAAACTGAAAAGCAAGGGCATAGAAACAAGCTTTGCTTTGGGGAAGGATAGAATTGGAAGAATTAGTTCCCTACAAATGAAGAAAAAAATATAGTCTACTTGTCAGTCTTCCATCATTGTGCTTTTACAGTATGGTCTGGTTAAATTATTTTTTGAAGGATATGAATAATTTGTTATGGGATTGTACAAAAGAATCACATTTTTAGTATTCTATTTGGCATTTGATTATTTTTTCCTGATCTCCCCCCCCCCTAGATTTTATAATACCAGTTATCTGTTCAGGAAAAAAATACTTAGATAGAAAATAATATTTTATACAAACTCTGAGAAAAGAATAAGTGGATTGCAGGTTAGACTATATCACCTATTGTTAGGTTGAGTGTCACCTTTATGGTGTCACTTTTTTCCCAAGGCTCTGACAGGATAACTAGTTTCAAATGATTGCAAAGACAGACAGGTAGTCAGTAAGACAAGCTATCTTTGAAAAAAATTTTAAAGATTCCTGAATACATTATACCTGCCCCACTTCAGTATGATCTACGCAACTGTTCCTCAGTTGCATAAATAGGTTTTGTATTAAAAGAATCTCTTGAAATCAAACTTCACAATTTATAAAAATCTACAGAGTATTTGAGAAAACAAAGCAAAGCTTATATTTCTATTTAAGGTAATAAAAACTACATAGCCCTTGGGGATTCTCCCAGTTCTAAATCTATGACATTATAATCTTTAAAAAGAGATCCAAATGAAAATAAGATACACTTTTTTTAGGGTTTTTTTTTTAGGTTTTTGCAAGGCAAATGGGGTTAAGTGGCTTGCCCAAGGCCACACAGCTAGGCAATTATTAAGTGTCTGAGACCAGATTTGAACCCAGGTACTCCTGACTCCAGGGCCGGTGCTTTGTCCACTACGCCACCTAGCCACCCCCAAGATACACTTTTAAAGAGGTAAAACCTTAATTTTTAAAATTTAACAATTAACATTCAGTAAATATTTTTCACATGCTTAGTATGTGCAAGATATTGTGGTTTACCTGTACCACACTCATTATACATCAAAGTTTAGATAATTGGGACATGAATTCATAGCTCATAGAAATAAGGTGAAGAAGTAAATAAAAAGTTTGTCTCAGGAGTCATAAGGGTTGGATTCAAGTTTTGCCATTCAAATATACCAGGAAGTGGAATCTTCGCCAAATCACTTAATTCCTGAAGAAACTCTAATGATTAGTCTCAGAATAGTAAGAGGGAGTTTCCTCATTTAGGACTTCAGATATCAACAGATGGACAGATTCAGCACTTCACTTTCCCACCCCACCCCACCTCCAGTACACAAATTACAGTTTTATACAAAGCAGAAAAAAATCCAAGTTTAGAAGGAATTTGCATTGAGACACAAATTACCCAGCATGTGCAGGCAAGAAATTTGCACTTGCATATACAGATTTCCTATCATTCATGACAACTTAACAATTTCAGATAGAAAATATAGATGATAAACAATAGCTAGGTGATAGATAATAAGGTAGGTCTAATATCACATTTTCTGAAGAATCACAGTGAACTCCTGCCCCTCCACTCCAACCCTACAGTATTTTCATTATTTATTGGGGAGCTTAAAGTGGTAGCAATTCCATTTACATGGCTAATGGAATGGGACAGCCTAAGTGAATTTGTATTCACATTCATTCAGTCCTCCCACACATCCCACCCCCAGAAACATACAGGCACAAAGGCAGGTAGAAACTAAATACATCCATAGAGTAACAGATGTTTATGTTCAGTAAATAAAAAAAAATTTGATTATTCAAAATAATTACATTAAAAAATCAAGTTTCTAAAAGCGGTGATCTGAAGTCTTTAGATATGGATTACAACTTAAGTAAATAAGAATCCAAAATACAATTTCTTGATTAAACATTATTTTGATTTTAGGCACATTTCAAACAGTGGAAAATGTGTTTTGTTAAAAAGATTTCACTGTCCATTCAATACAAAAACATAAGATCATTAGAGTACATTCACTTTTAACCTAATTATTTTAATAAGTTTAAAAAGAAAATGTATAAGGAGAAAATATATAACAAGAAAATGACAATTTTACAATTTGTTTTCACATCACACATTAAATTAATTGTTACTTTAAGTCAACAATAGAATGCTGGGAAAAAAATGTCACAATGCCCCAGCAGAGTGATAAAGGATGAGAATCTGGCCCTGAATGACCACCTCACACTGTGCTCCATAAACATTTGACATAATTGTCCTTCACAACTTTAAATGTGGCCCTTCTGTGTTTGTTTCCATTTATTTAAAACACACACACATACATACCCACAAACACACATACATACACATGCCAAATTAACAAATCTCAACCATCATGGTTCTATGTGGAAGACAAGTTTAAATAAATATATATTTGCTATGTGCATGCAAAACATCTTTAATCTTATGCAACAAAAGAAGCCAATAGCAATCATTTCTTGAGTAGACATTATTTTTGCAACTTCACTTTTCTGCAACAAATCCACCCCACCCCCAACAACTATTACAGATGGAAGCAAACTGACTTCAGAAGTGAGAGTACGATTTTCTATGACCAATATTTACTGATGGCTTCATATGGTCTCAATTTATAACAACATAGTAACTGTAATCAATTTCTCTAGGAAAAAAACTTATTAAGTTACATACTTGAAAATTGAGGGGTGAAGGAAATTCCTAAAATGTTCTCATGAAGAATTATACACAAACACACACATCTCTAGGCTTCTTCTGGTCAATCGTATTTATTCATTATAGTGAAACACATGCCTATAGGGCTATTATTCTCAAACACTGATAAAGGGAGTCAATCCAGTGACCTCCATAGCATTTATCATGGATTGGAATCACTTTGCAATCTAAGCTGGTATTTCAAGTTAAAAGGAAGACCTCTCGGAAAGTTTAACATGTTGAACTCCTAATAATAAAGATTTAAAATTAGTCAAGAAAACTAGAAATAATCAGAAAACCAAAAGAAACAAAACCACGTAGAATTTTTAAACCACCAAATATGAAACGGTAAAATTAAAAAAAAAACTTTCAACATGAAAAATCTTATTTTTTGCGGTCCTTAATTTTTCCCCAGTACCTAAATTAGAAGAATGAATCCCAGTCATATCAATAAGAATCTTGGTCAAGAGGAGAATTGTTTTTTTAATTCCAAAGCATCTCCTAAGAACTAGAGGAATGAGATTAGAATCTTTTGCCTACCTGTTCCCGTTACAAAGTATCAAATCTTGGGGCTTTGGAAAAGTGACTTTACTCGGAGGCTGAAAACCCGATTTAATTTTCTCATTCAAACAGCTACATCCGGACAAAATTTCCATTCAAGAGTCCTAGCCATTGTGTTTCTAATTACAAAAGCCAGAAAATGGTTTATGTGCATTTGAGAGACTAAAACAATTCAGTCACGGCAGAAAACCTAGAAACCCCAGTTTCTGAGACAGAGGAAAAAGTGCGGCGGCTCGCCCGCAAAACCATACCCATCCTGGCGTGCGCCGATGCCTCGCTCTACCTGTGGACAGGGCTCTGCTCCTGCCCAGGAGCAAGCGAGAGCCTGGGCAAGCTTCACTCGGGGCGGTCCACACTTCACTGACGCCTCTCCCGCCCGCTAACGATTGCTGCAGAACCGACTACATTTTTTTTCATTTTTTCATTCAACTCTTCCAGCCTTCTACCAGCCGTGTGACCTTTGAACTCATTTCTGTCTCCCTCCCCTTCTGCAGTCAAAGCTACTGTGCTGCCCTCATTTGCATAAGGCTGGGGCAGGCCTGCCAGGAGCTGGAATGGAATGCTGGGTAAGGAATTGTAGAGCTGCGGTTCAGCCAGAATACCTGAATCACGGGAGAGCCTATTAGAAAATGGGCTCCGATTTTATCGGGCTGTCAAAAATCGTGCTTTCCCCTCGTGTTGATTAAGGGATAAACGTTTTTTAAATTCTTTATTTGCAGACCCCCTAGGATCACCCCCAAACAAAGTCTATCTGTAGCAGCTGTGGTTTCCTAGGAAACCCAAATAGTCAAATACTTCATTTAAATACACGGGGTTGGCCGATTTAAAATTCTCATCAACTTCTCTGTGTTTTTGGAAATGCAATTAGCTGATTTTATTTCAACCACTAATAAAATGAACAGCACTATGGTCAGACTTCAGATCACTGATTTTAGAAACTTGATTTTTTTTAAATGTAATTATTTTGAATAATCAAAATGTTTTTATTTATTGAACATAAACATCTGTAACTGTGGATGTATTTAATTTCTGTCTGCCTTTGAACATTGTACAATTGTACATATTATCAAGGATTTCTCTTCTGTTTTTATGTTAAAAGACCTGCTGTCATTCTACTTTTTTTTTCACATTTACTGGAATAACTATCAATTACTGTGCAAATTCCATAAGCAGCTACTATAACAACAAGCAAAATATGTGATTCAATGTGAAGGGTAATATTAACCGTGTGTGTGTGTGTGTGTGTGTGTGTGTGTGTGTGTGTAGCATTAAAATAAATTCTAAAGCAAAAAAAAGGGGGGAATGAAAAGGAAACAATTTAAGCCCATGATATCCGTTGAAATTATACACTAATGAAGATACAATGTTAAGTTAAATTATTGTTAAATGACAAGATTAGATGGACAAGAATAAAGATGCTTATCTGCCTTTGGAAATATCATTAACTATTTTAATTATCCACTGTGTCTCCCCTTTCTACAGGCGGCAACCTCCCTGTTTCAAAAATTGAACTTCTCAAATGCTCAGAGACCATGGAAATAAGAAATGTTATATTCCAGTTATTAGTGCTCATGTGCATAAAAGTGTGTTCATGAACACATTTTGCCCTTCTAAATGGTGAATCAATGGGAAAATACCTTTTTCACATAATTAAATCATTTCTCCCTTGAAATTAAGCTAATTTGTTTGAAGATGTGGAGCAATTTGTGTGAAGCAAGGTTTTTATAATCATTCCCATATTATTAAAAGATCTAGGAAATGACAAAATACATAACTGAAATTAACATAGCTAAAAGCTATAAATGGCAAACATGTTGCTCTAATAGGCAGTTGAGATTATAACATTTTCAAAATAATGCTTTAGTTTTATGGGATAAATGTTTATTATTTTAAAAATCAAATATCCTATTAAGGAAAAAACAATAAAAATATGTAATCTTTGATTTATACAGCACTCTATTTCTTAGAAATCTAAATAGCAACAAAATGCATGTGTATGTTTATGTGTATGTTGTTTATATATACATATTAGTATCCATAAGCAATACATATATAACATACCATATACATATATTTAATTCCAGTAAAAAACTGAATTTAAAGCCTTTTTTATCTCTATATTGCTATCATTTTATGCTATTGCTGTCTGGACAAATTTTTTTTAATTCACACATGGATTGCATTTGTATACACCTTCTAAATTTGTGATGCCTTAAATACTTTTTGAGGTATAGTATTATTCTCTCTCTCTCTCTCTCTCTCTCAACCTCTTTCTCTCTCTCTCTCTCTCTCTCTCTCTCTCTCTCTCTCTCTCTCTCTCTCTCCCCCCCCTGCACACACACACACACACACACACACACACACACACACACACACACACACACAATTTTTTTCCCTAACAAATCTGATTACATCAACAATATATCCAGTGTTGGATCAATTCATGTGCATCAGTCACTCAATATGTTGCAAATATCTTACATGCAAAGTTTTTTTTTAAAGAAGCAACATACTATCCTCATTTAAATTCAATCAAATATAAAAAAGTATTTGAGCAATCTATAAGATAACTGACCTGTTCAAATTGTAGTAGTCCTAGTCCATGCACTGCTTATTAATTAGAGTCCAAAATACATTGACTATCATTTTATAATATGTGCCATCATCACCGAAGACACTGTGTCTTCCTGGTTCCAGCGGAATCTTCTTAAATTTCCCAGCACTGTGTTTTATTGCTGGTACCATATGCTTTATTGTTCAGGGACAAGAGCTTCACTCTGCACAAAGACTCATTACCTACTGCTTGCTGAACAGCTTCAGTCTCACTGAGTCTGCCTACATGTGATCACATGGGAGTTTTGTCTGAGAGAACTAGGCATGCCACTGATTTCACTGTGTCTATGGATATTTTTATCAGCTGAGGTCTACTATGAGGAAGGAATAACAAATTATGAAGCTGCCTTAAGTCATTAATGCAGCACAAATTATGGAAATCCCTTCACAACATTTTTTATTATTATTGCAGAAAATATTTCAGCTGGAATTCAAAAGAAGCTACCTAAATCTTATTTTAATAAGAAGCTTCATAATAGTTAAGGAGGGGGATGGGGAACTGTCATAATGCACTATACGGTTTCCTGTCTTCTAAAAGTACTTCTATATTAATGCAATAAAGGCATGTTGTTTCTCCTGTTAAATAGATTGCTAGTATTTATTTTTGTCTAATGCTAAGCTTTCTAAAAAAGATTTTCCATAAAAAAATCTCCTTAATGAAAATCTTTATTAAGATTATGTAGATATATATCTATTGTAGTTGCACTCATGCACCTTAACTTTTGAGAAAACAAATGATATTGTTATTTTTATAGATGAATATAAGAACTACATGATTAACCAATAAGCTAAGGTCTCCCATAAAAAAAGGCAATTCTCTGAAGAATATTGAATTTTCAAAGAAAACCTCATTTAATAATTTTACACATGGTTAATATCAATTCTTAAAACTGCAGTAATTTATTTCAGGCTATCTATTTCCTACCTCTACAAAGCATATGGCACTCCTTATCTGATTTCAATTTTAACAAGTGGTTCTCGTGATGATTACCCAATATTTACAGAAACCTAGTGCTTCATAAATATTAAATTAACATTAAATTGTCTTTCTAAGTCTATAAAGGGTTAATTAACTCTGGTTGTTTCCACAATTTTGAAAAATGGAGATGGCTTATTTAGTCACATTGCACTCAACAAAATATTAATAAACAAATAACAAAACCATTCCTTATTCCTTTCAAAATCTCCCTAAATTGAATGGTAATTGACAGTTTGTTGATTATTAAGCTCAGCAAAATCATGTGACAAACACAAGCTGAAGTGCAACAAAAGCTAGAGCCTCTACTTCTTAATGAGAATAAAAACTCAGCCAGCATCATGATTCAAGATTAAAGAACAAATTACTTCTTGTGTTTAGTTAAATAAAAAAGAGTCAGTCCTTTAACATATATTTGTAGGAGTGTTTGTAAAGCTTGCAATAATTAATCCAGGAAAGAGTGATCTCAACTTGTTTAGACCTTAGGATTAGACTTTCCCATTAACACTAAAATGTTTCTGGAAAATTATGTCTAATTTGTTCACAAGATTTCAGGCATCATCTGGATTTTTAATTTTTTAAAGTACAGAAAAGTCGAGTTATTAACAAAATTGTCTATAGTAACAGCATCTCATCAACTTTGTACTATTATTACTAAAGAATACAATTAATGTTACAATGCCTCTATTTTATAACTCCTTTAATTTATTTGGGATTTTTTTCTCCTGATGCTTAGAACAGTATTTTAAAATATTTTTACATGCCACTATTTGTGTGTGAGTGCATGTTTTTGTCTTCTCTCACCAAAGTATTTATATACATTATATTTTTTGATCCAGTGCTAAAGCAATTACAAAACCCTGTAGGCATTGTTTGAAAAAATTATGTTCCAAGCTTTAATAGTGTATCAGAGATCTTAAAGATATATACATTTTGGCTAATATATCTTATGATGTCATCATGCTAATGTACAGGGAAATAAACAAAAGGCAGCCATTTTTTTTCCTACTGCAGCACTTCAAAAACAGTGACATGAAATGCTTGCCAAATGGAGGGAAAGGCTCAGCAAAAAACAAAGTCATTTCCAAGTTTTGGGGGGTAGTGTTGGAAAAATTACATCTACGGGTAGTTTACTGTATATAAATGTGTATATATTTATATGTGTATATTTGTGTATGTAGAAAAGAAATCAGTGATAAGAAAATAATTTAGGTATTGAGAATATAAATCAGCTAGTAATGAAAGCCAATTATCAAGAAAATACTGTTTCCACAAAGAGGAGATTACAGACAGCAATATTAACATTATAAATGTGAATAGTCTGTCAAATTTACAGATGTTGAAAAAGTGTTTCATGATAGGTAGCAGAGCATGAACCAAAAGCTAGAAGAAGCAGAGTAAATGATGAAACTACAATTCTCTTCCCAGTTCTAGCACTGATTCATATAACCTTGGACAAGCAATTTCAATGTCTTTGTGCCAAAGTTTCTATATCTTTAAAATAGGAACATGAAATTGTTTGGAAAATATGGCATGGAAATACAATTTAACATATTCATTTTTTAGGACCTTGGTTTTTTCAGTAGGGTAGGTCACCATTATCAGTACTGAGGAAAATAAGAAAAACAAATTTGCAATCTGACCATTTTAAAGGAACGTTTCACACAAACTTTACAAAGGCACTGTTCAACTGACAGGATAGGGAGATAGAGCAAGAAATCCTAAAGGAAGCTTATGAACCATTATTTCAACATTTAATTTTGCAGATAAGGAAACTGAGGCCCACTGGATGTGAATATGCTTTACCAAGGTCATACTTACAATTAGAGCAGTGACAGTGGCAGAGCCAACACTAAAAACCCAAGTCTCTAGTGTTTTATCCCCCCTATGCCAGATCATTTTTTAAAAATGCACATATGGAAAATTTGAAATTCAATTCAGGATATGATTTAACACAAATCTGCTAAATTAATGTTAGATTAGAGAAAATTACAAAATATTCATGATTCCAATCAAAATTCAGATACAGTATTTCAGCTACTCTGCAAGAGGATTGTAGCGGCATTTCTGATTCTCACATTACATAATGAACAACTGTTCATATTCTCTTATATAACAGTTTCATCAGCCAAGACTTCTTTAAATTTGAAATGAACAGAGAAACACAAGTTAACAGTTTAAGGAAGAAACTTCCAAACGAGTCTAAAAGAACATTTTAAATTCAATTTATTGTATTAAAAACAAATTCACAAAAGATTTGTTCATCTCTTAGTATTGTCCCCTTATAGTTCTTAAAATTAAATTTTCTCATATAATATTAGGAAACACCACAGTATAATTTTAATGCCTCTTTTGTACTTCCAGAAAAATGAATTGGGCTATCTCTAGGTTACCAAATCTGCCTGATACCCATCATAAGTAGTGTATCAGTCAAAGACCTTTGACAAATTGATGCTATCTTCCTCATTATCCTAATTTGAGAAGGTAAAGTCTTTGAGGGCCAGACTTGTCCAAGGTCACACAACTAGGTAATCATTAAATTGTCAGAGATTGAATTTGAACTCAGGTCCTCCTGACTCTAGGGCTAGTGCTCTAGACACTGTGCCACCTAGCTGCTCCTGATGTGCTTCCTTTTATGATAAAATCATTTAACAAATGTTCATTGAATTGAACTTAATTGAGGAGGATTTAGGTTGAATCAAGAAGTAACATCACCTATGCTTCTAGGATCCTAATTCTCAATCCAATTCAATTTGATTCAACAAAAAAGATAAGTAAACATTGATTATGGTAAAGGAGGGAGAGTTAGGTTGCACAGTGGATAGAGTTCTGAACCTGAAGTCTAGAAGACACATCTTACTGAGTTCAATTCTGGCCTGACACTTATGAGCTGTGTGATCTTGGGCAAGTCACTTAACTTTATCTCCCAACTGAAAGATGACAACAACAACAATAAATCACAAGGGTGTCAAGCTAAAGTACTGGTGGCACAAAGACAAAAGTCCATATGAATGAAGCATGCCTTCAGAAAATTTTCCATGGGGGAATAGTGGAAGAAGTATAGTATGGAATTTAAACAAATAAATATGAGTCACTATTAAGTTTATTGGAGGAAAAAGTAAAAAAGTCTGACAAAGTAATTCAGGAAAGTTTCGGGAGAGGGATATCACTGAAGGCTTCATGGAGGCAGGGGTCCTTTGAGCCTTGTCATTGGATTGAGCCTTGGATTGAAGGTTAGATAAATGCACTACTGTAGGAGATGGCAGCATGAGACAGAGGAAACTGTGACTGTTGTGTAGAATGCATGGAGAAAGTAATATAAAACAGGTCTGGAAAGATAAGTTGTTTCTGGTGGTATTTATTCAAAGGACCACACCTAACAAAATGAGGTGCTCTTACTACCCTCTCACACACCTTCCTCTTCTCTGATTCCCTCAAGATAATCCTGTACTGATAATGAAGTCTAACTGTCTCCAGATTAGCCAGCTCCAAAGCCCTGGATAATTCAAATCTGTTCTTGAAGTGCAACAGCAATAACAATATGTATGAGAAAAGAAATACTGTTTTAGGTGATTGACAAAAGGAAAGAGTTGAGAGTGTGAAAAGAGTATTAATAGGGTGAGACTTGGGAGAGTTATGAAGAGAAAATAGTCTCTCACAAACACAACCAAAGCACAATCAAAACGGTCTTTTGTAGGGGCAGCTGGGTGGTGCAGTGGATAGAGCATGGGCCCTGGAGTCAAGAGTACCTAAATTCAAATCTGGCCTCAGACACTTAATAATTACCTAGCTGTGTGACCTTGGGCAAACAATTTAATCCCATTGCCTTGCAAAAAGAAAAAAGAAAAACCACTCTTTTTTTCCCCCATTTGTACATCTGATGTTGATATTATAATCATTATAAAATAATTTATTAAATGTAATTGAGATAGCCCATTTAGGGACTCCCCAGGATTTCATTCACAGTCTCTCTGGAAGAATATGAATGTAAGTCACAAACTAATAGAAAATAGAGAAAATACATATAAAATATAAAGGAAGAAAAATAAATTTACAAAATATGAATGAACATTAAGGATACATATATATGATGCTATCTTCCTCATTATACTAATTTGAGAAGGTAAAGTCTTTGAGGACCAGACTTGTCCAAGGTCACACAACTAGGTAATCATTAAATGTCAGAAACTGAATTTGAATTCAGGTCCTCCTGACTCTAGGGCTAGTGCTCTAGACACTGCGCCACCTATGGTGAAGAGCAAGTTAATTTGAAATCTAAGCAGGAGGCAATAGAGAAGGACATAGCTAGATATTTCATTACAAAATTGAGCAGGATTGGGAGAAATCATCAGATCTTCCCCAAATGCAGCATAGAGAAGTGAAAGGAGACTGGATTTGGAGTCAGAGTTTGAATCCTGACTATGTAGCTTTTTGCCTAATGATCATTGACAAATAACCAACTTATCTTCACTGACGCTTATATTCCTTATCTATAAAATATGGAAACTGGATCTTTAAGATTCCTTCAAAAATAAAGCATCTAAATTGAAAAGAATAAATTAAGTGAGCCCTCCTATCCTGGAAGGGAGATATTCATTACCCATTGCTCAGATAGGAAAAGACTGTAGAATTAGGTAATGAAGCTAATCTGGAACAAATTGAGGCATGGAATAAAAGATACTATGTAAAAAGGAAAGAAACATTTATATAGCGCCCACTATATTCCAGGCACTGTATTATCACATTTGAATTTCACAACCACATTGAGAGGTAGATACTATTATTATCTCCATTTTTACAGATGAGGAAATTAAGGTTAAATGACTTTCCTAGAGTCATAGTTAATAAATAGGTAAAATTTGAACTCAGTTCTTTCTGACTCCAGATCCAATTCTCTATCTACTCTACTCTATCCACTTGGTTGCTTTTATAAAAAGAAAATAACATGTAATAATAAAATGTAACATGATATAAATAGAAAAGAAAAACATATACTATTATTTGTGGCAAAAAAAAAATGTTTGTACATGAAGGAGGGTCCTTGAAAGAGTTTAACCATAATACCATATTCTAAGTCCTAATCTTTGGCAAGACATAGTTGGTCCTATGTTAGCCCACCACCCCCACCCCCACCCCCAGGTAAAATAAAGATGAAATAGAAGGATTGGAGGGTAACTTAAATGAAATTGTTATGGTAACAATGCTGAGTACTTATCTTACTTCCTAGCACTTGTCATGATATTCAAGATAAGTTTGGCTGCACTTATATTTCAGATCAAGTCAACAAACATTTATTAAGAATTTAAAAGATATTACCTAGAAAGGGTCAAAGCCTGAAGAAATCTGATTAAGGAATCTCTATACCCCAGAGTTTAATGGAATAGACTCTCCACCAAAGTCCTACTATCAAGAGATAGAAAAAGTCCTGGATTTTGAGTTTCAAGTTTGGAGCCCTAGTGTCTTATTTGCTACCTGTGTCAGAATGGACAAATCATTTAAATTCTCTGGGCTCTATTTGTTCATTTGGAAAATGAAGGTTTTGGATTATGAGATACCAAAGAATTCTTGCAACTCTAAATCTTGTGCTCCTTGAACATATCAGTAAGTTCTACTAAATTAGCAGAAAAGCCATGAAGCTTAAAGAAGTGCATGACTGGCAGAAGGTTGACTGCCACATGCTGAATTTTGGGGGAACACAACAGCTCTTAAAAGATGGTCTACTAAATTCTCAAGAAAAGAAACCCAAGTTATCCATAGCCATGCCCCCCCAAATGCTACAGACCACTAATAATCAGAAAAATGTAAATTTAAGAAATTCTGAGATTTACCTCATAATAAACAAATTGGCAGTTACAAAGGTAGAAAATGACAAATGTTGAAAGGGCTTCAGAAAATGGGTGCACTGAGGCACTTTTGGTGAAGATGTGAAGTTGCTATTTACAAATCCTTTGACGCAGTGATACCACTGCTAGGCAAACATACCAAAGGAATCAAAGAATTGAAAAAGGATCTTTTTATATGAAAGTATTTACATCATCTTTTTTTTCATAATAGAGAAAGAAGGGGAAACTAAGAACATGCCTACCTATCAGAGAATGGATCAACAATTTATAAAATATAGTATAATGGAATATTATTGTGTTTTTAGAGATTCAGAGAAAACCAGAAGACTTTGATGAATTTATTCAGAGCAATGTGAATCAGGAATACAAATTATGCTATAAGATCATTGCAAAAATAACCAATTTTGAAATATGCAAAAACCTTAGCCAATATAATAATCAACCATGATTTTAGAGGAAAGATGAAGTCTGCTACTCACAGCTTAACAGAGAGATGATAAACTAAAATAGACAGAATGAGATACATAATTTTAAACATGACCAATATAGGAATTTTATTTTTTGCTTTACTGTGTTTATTTATTACAAGGGATTTCCCCCACCCACACCCCTACACACACATATAACCAATAGGAGAAAGGATGAAGGAAGATGAAAAAAGAAACACTTTATAACTGAAAAAAGAATTTAAGACTTTTAAGGTGCATAATAATTGGTATCTGCATCACTGGAAGGAATGCCTACATGGAGAAAAAAGAACCTTCTTTGGAAACAGAGTCTGAACTGGAATCAAGCACCATCATTTATTTTTCTGATTGTTTACCCCAGGGGTGGCTAGGTGGTACAGTGGATAGAGTACCAGCCCTGGAGTCAGGAGGACCTGAGTTCAAATGCGCCCTCAGACATTTAATAAGTACTTAGCTGTGTGGCCTTGAGCAAGTCACTTAACTCCATTGCCTTGCAAAAAAAAATGTAATTGATTATTTACCCCAGCTTCCAATGCTTTAACCTCCAAAAATTACCTGAGATTTATTTTGCATATATTTCATATAACCTTAAATATATATATATTTTTTTCTCCCAATGAAATATAAATTCCATTAAGGTAAAGACAGTTTTATTTTTGTCTTTAGTATACCCAGCACTTAGAAGCTGGCACATACTCCATAAGCAAACATTAGCATTCTATAATAGACAAATAGTCTAGTATCATGGAAAAAAGTTCACAGAGTAGAAAAAATGTCTCTGCATCACTCCTGAGACTTCAGGAGAGGAAATATATTACACTGAACCTAATTATGTTATTTATATTAGACAAATATAAATGTTTTACATGTAGATTAAAATCAATGTACTGATCAAGAAACCCACTTCCATTCTTTATATTAATCACATAACATGACTAAATACAAGAAATAAATGAAATTCCTGCAGGCAAGTCTGCATATCAGTCTGACTCAGTACCTTTCTGTTGATGACAGTCTACGATTTCTCTGACATGAAGAATGTCTTTTCTTCCTTGTTTCTGTGAGTCTTTTCTCGACTATATTCTCTTCCATTCCTCATTTTTTTTTATCAAGTTTTTAACTACTGAGTCACATGTTGCTAGTACTTTTGGTCTAATTTTTATAGGGAAAAGAAAGAAGTCACTCAGCTTCATGTTGAGTGATTTTGATTGTTAAATATCTCCATTGTTTGTTCTTATTCTCTATAGAAGGTGGTAATTTTTGTCTGTATTGTTGTGGCTAAATAGTCATATAGCAATTATTTCTTTAAGCATAGTAAAAGGGCATTACAAAGTCAATTAGCCTGAAAACAAATAAAAACAAACAATTAATTTGATTATAGGATCAAAAATAACATTTTGATATTTAACTGCCCCTAAAGAATAGCAGTTATGAACTAAGATAATTAAAGCATTTGTTAAAAAAACAAATACAGTAAACCCAGGTCATACTAGATTACTGATCTCTACCTTTATCTGGAAAGTATATAAAATATGGCAACTGCTATTGTCTGTAACTCTACTTTTTTATCTCATAAGATATCTTGAAACTATAGTCAATTATCCAAACCTCAATAACTATATTAAAACTGTTCTGTAGATGGCTACTGATATGCAACTAGTATAATAGCATAGAAAGTTAATCTTGGAATTAGACAATCCTAGATCAAGTTTTCCCCTTTAATAAAAAAAACCCCAAAAACTCTGACCTTGGGCAATTCAGCTTGCTTCCTAGTGCCTCAGGGCCAAAGGAATGGGGGATCTCCATCCCTGAGTTTTCTATGGCTTAGGTTCAGACTAGGAAAATATTGCTGTTGTTTACCAGGAACACAGAGTTTTGAATCAGAAGTTGAAATTGTACCTTTTGTTATCATTATGGTTTATTTCATGTGTTTATAAAAGGAGAATTTTCTTTTTTTCTTTTCACAGATTGTATAAGAGACAGCATGTCTTGGAATCACAGGTCCTGAGTTCAAATCCAAACCTCTTCTATTAACTGCCTATGTAACTTTGGGCAACTCATTTCTCCTTTCTACTATACCTCAGTTACCTCAACTTTAAAACGAGAAGTTTCCTTTCTAGTTCTAAAAGTCTAATCCTAGATTTATCCTCAATTAGATTTACTTTATATTTAATTTTAAGCAAATTAATAATAGCCAGAATTTATATAAAGGTTTCAGATTTGCAAAATGCTTTACAAATATTACCTCATCTTATCCTCACAACCCTGAAGGGTGCTATTATTATTGATTGATTGATGATGTTTGTCTTTCCTTCTGGAAGAAGCTTCTGACATCAGGAAGGTGATACCATGACATGTACATATATTGGAGTTGGATGAGGGGGTGCTGTGCTAAGTTACCAGCCTAACTTTCTTCTCTGGAGCCATCAGGATCCAGTGGCCAGATATTTATCAGGATGACTGAAGATGGACCTAGATGTGAGGCAATCAGTGTTAAATGACTTGCCCAAGATCACCTAGTTAATAAGTATCCAGTGCCTTAAGCTATATTTGAATTCAGGTCTTTCTGATTCCAGGGCTGGTGTTTTAACTACTGCACTACCTAGTTGCTCTTCATCTTTTATAGATGAGGGACCTGAGGGAGAGATAAGTTAAATGACTTGCTCAGGATCATACAACTTATGTATAGTATTTCAGATTTGAACTCAGGTGCTCCTGACTCCAGGTATTGTGTTAAAACTCTTATGATGCCTATGATCCCACAGAGGAAGTCACTTGAAGTTCACTAAGGTAGAGTAAATTATGGATCCATTATATATATATATATATATATATATATATATATATATATATATATATGTGTGTGTGTGTGTGTGTGTGTGTGTGTGTGTGTGTGTGTGTGCACATTACTACTTTTTGCAGTACTATGGCTAATTAGATTTTTTAAATATTTTAATATTTTAAGCAATGGTAACTTAGTAAAATTTTCATTTGCATATCAAATAAAACATTTTAAGGTAAACTTAAATGCCAGCAACATTCTTTCATTTTAGTTCATTATACAGTAGCTATGGAACTATTCCAAGGATTTTACAGCAAGGTTAAGTATGACTCTGGAGCTATGTTGCTGAAACTCTTCACAAAGCCATATGTCTACAAGACTCACAGTGCTAAAGAAAATTGAACACTACCTTCCACTCTAGAGAGTGGATCTGAAGTCTGGATGCTACATTGCTATCATACTTTATCTCTGAGGCTCCCAAAAGACAGTCTCTTTTTTCTTAGTTGAGCTTTTTGTTAATTCCTTTCCCAAATATGCCTTGTTCACAAATACAGTAGAGAATAAAGAAAGAGGAAAGAGGTATAAAAGAAATTGTTATAGCTTGGATAATTCTTTCTATCCCTGTTGGTCAGCCATATTTAAAAAAGATCATTTTGTTTGCATAAAGAAAGGAATGTAGTTTCTTTTTTTAAAAAGGTTAGAACTGGGAAGGAGGTATTCAGTCATATCAGATTATTTGTAACCCCACTGGGAAATTTTCTTGGCAAAGATAGTACAGTGGTTTGCCATTTCCTTCTACCTCTCTTTACAGATGAGGAACTGTTGCAAACAGGGTTTTAAGTGAGTTGGCCAGGGTTACATAGCCAGTAAGTGTCTGAGGCCAGATTTGAACTCAAGAAGATGGCCCAACAATTTATCCACTTTTCCACCTAGTTGCCCCAGGTAGGGGTACCAAGGCAAAAAAAAAATCAAGTAGGCACCTAGGAAAAAACCTAGGTAAAGCAGTAAAGACAGGTTATAGCAGCAGTTCAGAAAAGGAAGATTAGGGGAAAGTGGGATTAAGTGGTCAAATACTGCTGGGTTTTTGTTGTTGTTGCTTTTTGGGGGGGCTAAGTGTACAGAGTGTGTCTCAAGAACAGCTAGAAGATAAAAGAACAGAAGGATTGGACCTTCCTATATCAGGACTAAATAGTATCTGAAAATTTGGTGATAGGAATGCCTAACACTTTAGGGCTATGGAATAAAAAGCCACCACTGGTGATAGTTTTGTTATTCTGTTGATTTCTGGGTACTTATCAATGAGTACATTAGCTGTGAGTAGTCTCTTCAACAACAGAATTTGGAAGTAAATTTGGTAGTCTGAATTGCCAATTAAAAAAATTTGATCCTGTATAGCCTTTTCCTGGTACATTGTGCCAAATATAAAATGGTTTATTTTATTTTTTTACTTTTTTCTCCATGTTTTTATAGAGCTCTGAGATAGCTGTCTCAAGGACTTTTGATAATGCTCATAGTCTATTGAATTGCAAGTATCCCAGAGGACCAAGAGCAGAGCTGAACACCAGCTTCCATGTTCTTATGTCCTTGAGCATATTATAAAATATAAAAGAGATCAAATAAGACTGGGACTATTTTACAAGCTTGTCACAGACTATTGTTGAGGAGAAATGGTTCAGACTGGATAGATTTGATTATCTTGACAAACCAATCATTTAGTAACAGGTCCTTTGTCATGCTTCAATTTTGTGGTCCCTTTTCCCTCCTCTTTCTCATTCCCTTACATAACTGTACCCTGGATACAGAGTTATCATATCAAGAGGTAACAGGGACATTTAGTCCAACTTGCACCCAAAGAGAATTCTTCTCACAACATGGTCAGGTAGGCATCCAGTCTTCATTTGAATACCTCTCCTCTGACCCTTCCTTCTTTTTAAGTTTTAATCCTATATTTCACCAATTCAAATTTTATATAGTCATTTATCTTTTAATTATTTATTTTCTTGCCCTATGACCACTCATCTCTGGGATAAGTTACACCCTAATGGAGCCTCCTCTATTCCTGATACTAACAATCTGAATTCCACTAGAGTAAGTCACAAGATTTTTTTGATTAGGTTTACTACATAATTATAATATCTATTGTCAACTGGACTCTCACCATTATATAGTAATCTCTCTGTTCTTCCCTTATTGACTATCTCAGACTTGTGTGTCATGGATCTCTTTAGCAGTGTGATGAAATCTGAGGATCCCTTTCCAGAATAATGATTTTAAGTAAGTGAAGGAAATGATAGATTTCAGCTATGGACATTTGTTCTCATCCAACAAGATAGTCTCTGTTCTATCATACTAACCCCAACTTTCCTTCTCAATTCTATACCACAAGTTATTGCTATATTATTACCTTTTCTTAACTCCCCTTTTCTCCAGTTCTTGATCAAGAAGAGAGCCTTCACCCACTGAAGTTAATCCTCAACTTAAGCCCTGATCTCATGCTTTCCCATCTCCTTTGTAATCTTGTCCCTTCAATTATTCATCCTCTCATCCAGGGCCAACTCCAGTCATCCCAATTCATATCTGGTCACTGGACACAGATGACTCTGAAGCAGAAAGTGAGACTGGTGACTTAATACAGACCCCCCCCAAATCCGATTCATCTGCTTGGTATGGCATCACCTCCCCTGATGTCATGGTCTTCTTTGAGAATGAAGGACAAATACATCATCTCTAATCAATCTCTTTATCTACTCATGTCTTCCCTGAAGCCTATAGTATTATTCGTGGTCAAACTATCATCCTTGAAAAAAATACTTCACTTGATCCTACTATCCCTTCACAGTTTTATTCCATAGCTTTTTCCCCCTTTTATAGCTCCATTCCTTTAAAAATGTCTATGCGAATCTTGCCTCCACAGCCTATCTTCTCACTCACTTCTTACTCCTTTGCAAAATAGCTTTCTACTTGATCATTTAACTGAAACATCTCTGATCCTAGATTATCAATTATCTTTCTTGATACAGCATTTCAAAATGTTCATCATGTCATGGATTTTCTCTCCTTTCCTTCTTAGGTTTGTTTGTTTTGGGGGGATATTGATTTTCTCTTCCTCGTCTGACTTCTCAGTATCATTCTCTTTTGTTGAGTTCATCATTCATATTATGAACTCCTGCTCCCAACTTTGAGTTGATTCTAAGGCTCTACCTTTGTACATCTTCTATCTGTCTGTTTATCTTGTTCTTTCTCTCAATTAAATGACTTATTAAGCTCCTATCATATGTCAGATAATCATGCTAAGTAAAGGGAAAACAATAAATACATTCATTTGAATTTATGGAATGAATATAAATAATTTAAAGAGAAATTAGCACTAGCAAATGGGTGGGAATAAGGAAAGACTTCACGCAATAAATGTTTTTTTTATTTGTGTGTTTAAAAGAGAGAGCAAGAGGAACCCTATGAAGAAAGAAGGTCAGAAGAAAGTCAAATCAGCACTTAAGGAAAATCACTGGCAGCTATT
This sequence comes from Macrotis lagotis, assembly GCF_037893015.1. Lineage (NCBI taxonomy): Eukaryota > Metazoa > Chordata > Mammalia > Peramelemorphia > Peramelidae > Macrotis > Macrotis lagotis. Next base: position 699,578,654 of record NC_133658.1, read on the forward strand.
GGAGTGGGGAAAGACTTGAGACAGGGAGACGAGAATATTGTAATAGCACAGGTAAGAGGTGATGAAAGTCATTATTAAGATGTTGAATGTTGAGGGCAGCTAGGTTGCAATGGTTAGAGCACTAGCCCTGGAGATAGGGGAACCTGAATTCAAATCCAGCCTCAGATGCTTAATATATACTAGCTTGGGCAAGTCACTTAATCCCAATGCCCCACAAAAACTCAAAGTAAAAATGATGTTAGATGTTGAGAAGAGAGGAATTGGAAGTGAGAAATATTATTAAAGTAGACATGGAAAGATTTGGTAACTGACTGAAAATGTGAGGTGATTAAGAGTGAATAGTTAAGAATAATGCCAAAGTTCTAAATTTGGGATATTTTAAGAATGGTAGTGGCTTCAGTAGTATGTTTGGGAAAGAGGTAGGTTTGGGGAAAAGAAAAGGGGTTCTAGTCTTAAGATATTAAATTTGATATGTCTCTAGAAAATCCATTTTACAGTTAATGATGTACAATTGAAGGTCATGGTTGAGAATGGAGCCACATTTATGTCTACGAAACATTTGCAAAGAGATAATAAATAAACCCATGAGCCAATAAAATAGACAGTAAAGTTCAACTCCCTGCAGTTTACAGAGTACCTTCTTTCTATCTTTCTCTCTGTTACATGTGTCTGTCCTATTCTCCATAGTTTAAAAATGATCACTGGCATCAGCACAGTAAATATATATGTGTGTGTGTGTGTGTGTGTATACCAGTTCTTCCATCATTCTTGTTTTCATTTATTTCAGTCTGATCATTTGAACTCAATTAGGCCAGTTAGCAGTTTTCTTATTATGCCATCCATGACCCTAGGATTCAATATTTTTTTAATGTTTTTATTTCTTTTGCTATTCCATAGTCCAAAGACTTTCTTCCCAGTGGAGAAAACAAACACAAATTAGAGTTGAGTAGTTCTACTTCAATCCATGGGTCATTATCAGAGCCTTTTCCACTTTGGGCAGAAGAAAAAAAGACCATTTTCTTGTTGTCCTAAATATTTTTCATTCCAAGCTTTAACATTGTTAACAATCTCCTGATACCTGTTCTTGCTTCTCTCTCTCTCTTTCCTATACATACTTTTAGACAAAATAAAATAAAAGTTTGTCACTGACTTCCCTATGCTTGTAGTTCACCAGCTTCTTTTAGACAGGTTTCTCTCTCCTCCTAATCCCATTCATTGGTTAATCAATAAGCATTTGAACCCTCACAGAGTGTCAAGCACTGTGCAAAGTGTTGGGAATAAAATTAAAGGCAAAAAAATAACCCATGACTTCATGGAGCTTACATACTAATGCATTTAGTGCATTTAGTATGTAACAAATTCTACAGCATTTAAAGCACTGGTTTGTTAATAACAGTTCCTTTAGAACCAAAGTCTAATTATCTTTATTTTTTAATGTAAATAGTATGTCATTTTCCCCAATTATATGTAAAGATAGTTTCCAACATTCATTTTTATAAGATTTTGAGTTCCAAATTTTTTTCCACCTTCTCCCCTTTTCTTTCCTAAGATGGCAAACAAACCAATAAATGTTATACATGAGCAATCTGAATACCTTTAGATCCCAATTTTTTTTTTAGGTTTTGGACATGTTGTCATTAAAAGATATGTGTTAGACTAAGTATACTTGATCATCATCCACCAATATCTTCTAATAAGTGATATTTTATGAAAAATATCATTTATCAGTACAAAAGCTTCCTATCTTATGATGTCTATAAGTAAAACTATTGCAAATAGAATAAAATGTCTCTATTACAAACAGAGGGAATTTTTACTTTTCTTTTTTAAGTGCTAATTGCAATGGATTCTATTTCATTTTATAACAACAAAGAACCACTTATTTAGTATGAAACTAAGGAAAGCAACTCAGTCAAACCTAAAACAGATGGGCCAGAACAACTGATTTGCAAAGCAGAAATTCATTGCTAGTTGGGTGTCTATCACTACTGTCTATTTCTTACCTCTTTCAAAGGGAAGAATGTCCTGTTCCTTCACAAACCATTAGATGCCAGTTTAGTCATAAGAAATAAGGGGGGGGGGACCTTACTAAGACTAGAAAGTCAGTTTAACATAGTCTGTGCTGAAATAATTTTTAAAGCATTTAGGGTAAATTTAAGGAAGGTGGATTAAATGGATTTTGTTGCATATGGGCAAACCAAGGAACATTCTGTTTTTAGTAACTTGGCAATTATGTTGCCAAAATAAAAATTCCAAAAAGCTTAAACTCATTTAGAATAATGGTAAGCATGGACATCTTGATAATACTTAAAGTATGCAAAAATGCTTTAACTATTTTGTGTTATTTGGGCCTCACCACAAACCTATGATAAAGCATTATCATACTGACCTTTACCACTGAGGAAAATGAGAAACTAAGGGGTTAAGTGATGTGATGTGTAATGTCAAAAACAAGATTTTATCCCAGTTCTTTCTTATGCCAAGTCCAACATTTTATTAATTATGCTCTGCTGAAATAAACAGAGAAATTCATAACAAATGAATTTTTAAGGAAAAAGTGGCATCTGGAAAGACTTGGAAAAAAAGACGCTTTCCATTCTCTATCTTCATTATAAAAATACAGTTAAGTATAAGTTTGGGAAGTGGAAGCCTTCTTATGCTGTATTAGATTTATACAGTATTTAAAAATATACATATATATAATTTGTATTTATGTATATATTATATATTATACACACACATATATATTTAACTATTTTGTATAAACATTCAGAACTTTCATTTATTACCATACAGTGCTCTTGTAGGGATAGGAAAGAAGGGAAGAAAGGAGTTAATATTACTCTCCATTTTAATTATGGGAAAACTAAGGCACAAAGATTTTAGACTGTCTCAGCCTCCAACCCAAAACTGTTTTTCACTTACTCAGCCTTTTTCAAAGTAGAACTAGAGAAATATATTTGATATTTTTGTCTTCAATAAGTAACACAAAAAATTAAAGTATTTATCTTTAGTGTATTAAGTAATGAGATTATTTATATTTATATTTTCTGGCCCTGGATATATATTATGTGAATGTGGACAATCTTAGCCAACCGCTTTCTCTAATGTTGAAGCTTCAGTGGGTCAAATCATATCAAGAGTACTATTGAGACAAACAGTTTGAAGAGATTAACCACACTTCAGTAAAAGAGCATATTTATGAGCCAAGTAAATCAAATGGAAATGTCTGGTTCTATATGAGGATTTGCATGTTATATTTGAAGAACAAGTTAATGAAATGATTTCTGGATATTCTGAGACTTGTTTATTATCACTTACTAGAACAGAATGGTCAATGCAAGAAGGGGTAGAATGAAGGTAGAAAATAATAGAAAAGAGCTGCTAACAGAACTATAGGGGGTCCTTGGGCAGGGGGGGGGAGAGAGAGAGAGAGAGAGAGAGAGAGAGAGAGAGAGAGAGAGAGAGAGAGAGAGAGAGAGATTAATGTAAGCTAGGGAAGATAAGATAGTATTTTATGGAATAAAAAGATACAAAAAAAGGATGGGTGGGTAGAGAATGTCTCTAAATTAGAAAAGGAATGTAACTGCTCAATTCTTATATTCTCAATATCACTGTACAAGCTGGTGTTAGAGCAAATAGAATTGAGTTCTGTAAGTTTAACTATTCTAATTTGAAAGCCCTATTTTAAAGGATTTTCAAGGAAATAGTAGCAACAGAAGAAAACATAACCAGTAATATACAAGTGGTTCATATGTTCCTAAGGGAAAGTTATAGAGATAGGGACCCTGGTTTCAGAATTAAAGGTGCTTAAAATGGAAACTAGGGATTTTCTTTAAAGAGAATTTTTTCTTAGGGTTTTATTTCAAAAGAAAAAAGAATGGGAGATATAGGAAAAATTTAAATTTTTTATAATTCATATTTATTATATTATTATTCATCTTTCATATCTCTTTAATATGCTTGCAATTACACCATCTTAATTTCCAGTATCCAAACTGAATGATAATAGGATATTATTTAATTTAATACAATTATTAGTTATTAGTCCTTTCCTCTTCCCCTAACCACTTCTCTTTGATTTTGGGTGACTTCTGGAGGACAGTCTGTAGGTAAATTATAGTTTATTCCCCCCCATATTAAAAAATGTCATTCTACTCAGCTTTTAACTTGGGCTAGTGCATTTATTCACTGTTCAGTGAGACCCTGTAAAAACAGGACAGAGGATGCTTAGTAGAAAGTTCATCTAAGTGTTAACTGCATCTTCCTTCTTTTTCCTAACCTTTTGAAAGGAATCCTAATATCATATGAAATATAACAACTGCTTAAGTTGATCTAAAAGTAGGGCTCCATCCATGGAGAAGCATAATTGATGGGTTTCACCCATGATCCTGTTTCCTTTACCTCCAAGAGATTGAGTTCTGTTCCAGCTCCCTACCCTCCCAGAATCAAAGTGATTTATTGAAGGTGTCGAGGTTGTGAACAACAGAACCACTGATAGTATTGAAGAAATGATGAAAACAGAAGGAAGTACCTATAATCTCCATCTCATGAGTTATAGATCCATGTCAATGGTTTTCCTTTTTCCCCTTCACAGTGTCTCTTTTTTTCCTTCCTCTGCTCTCTAGTGATCACTAATTTTTCACTTGGTTATAAACCTGCCTTCTGTGTTATAACAGACCTGTCTGAGGAAGAAAGTATGAAGAGATAAGCTAGATGTTTAGATGTAACACCTGGCTACTGTTACATCATATGCCTCAGGCTCAGATCCTCTGTCATTGTGAACCATACGTTAGCAACAGTCACTTTTGAATGTTCTTAGAAGCCACTGACATTTCACTAGAAGATTAATGATCAAAATGGTCTTACCGCCATGAAAATCCTTACGTGTAGATATGTGTACAGTTTCCTTTAGGAGTCAAAGGGTAAGACAAAGATTTCTGGGGAGGCTAAATGGAACTGTGGTAGACAACTGAGTGCCTGCAAAGCCATGAAAGACTTGGACTTGCAGTCATAATAGACTGAGTAATGCATGACATCACCAGTACATTTATGTAAGTGTTATTCTGCTTGAAATTCTACCCATCATTTGAAGCCCAGCTCAAATGCCACTTTCTCAGCAGTCCTTTGTCCCTTTTCTCCCCATTGATAAAACAAACAAAAGAGCACACCACTATAGCACCTTTGTTTTGTACATTCTTAACGTCTTTGATATGTTATTTTGTATTTGTTTATTTATATGTCAAAGTCCCCCTACCTGACTGCCATGAGGACAGTATCTAATCTAAGCTTTGTATAACTTCCCAGTAAACTAAATTGAATTGAATTAACACAATAGACATACTGACTAGAGGCAAGAATATTTTTAGTTGAACTTTAAAGGGATCATTACAACTGATCATCTGGATTAATCCCCTGACACCATAGGTAAGTCAAGATACTATAACTTTTTCTACTTGTGGGTTTTCTTTTGTTCTTATCTTCTTACTATTCTGAGCTGTTTGATTATCTTTTGGTCCACATTTCTGATGTTTGCTATTGGTGTGGGGATATCCTAGTATAGAAACCTCCTCTTTCAATGCAAATCTATAACTTGTAACTCACCATCTTTTAGAGTTATCCACAAGCCCTGAGAGGCAATCTCTTTGAATTCACTTGCCTATAATCACATAGTATGTATCAGAAATTAAACCAGAGTCTAGGTCTTGGAACATCAAAGTTAGCCATCCATCTATTATGCTATGCTGAACAGTGACATATGTGGGGCTGTAGTATGGATGTGTGTTTGTGTATATATAAACAGATATGTCAATATGTATATATATAATATATATATAGACATGCCTATATATTTGTGTGTGTATATTATACATATTTGTAGACCATCCATTCATTCAGTTATCTATACATCTAGTTATCATCCAATATCATCTAATTTTATTAAAAAATGTATCTTGACCCAAAAGTCTTAACTTTAATAAGATTTTAGACTAAATGATATTGTCTGTGGAATGTGTAAAGATTTGGTTCAGATACTTAACCAGCCCTTGAATTTACCCAAGATATTTAACTTTTGCAGATGCTATTTCTTCATCTGTAAAATTGGGCTAGTAATTTGTGCATCTTCCAACATGAATATCAGGGAAATGCTTAATAAACCATAAAGAAGAATCTAAACAGGTTATGTTTAAAAACAGATTAAAAACTCTTTGAAATCATAAGTGAAAAAAAGATAAACTGTCCAATTTGGGTCAGAATAATAGCAAGTATTCATGATTGGTAGTACTCTATTTGGTCAATGAAAATTAAGTGCAAAGGAATTCTTTGTTTTTTTATATATCTTAAAAATAATATTAAACTATGAAAGCATAATGGTGGGCATTCAGAAAAATGTTTTAATTTATGGTTTAAAAATAGTTTATATTTGTGTCTTTCATTTTTGTATCATAGACCTTCTCAGATCTTGCCCTTCACATGCCAAATAAGTCCTTTTGTAACAAACAAAAAAGTTCAACAAAACTAAATGACAATGATCATGTATATAACATTTTATACTCATACACCTCTCTCCTTTATGAAGGGAGGTCCTTCTGTATGGCTTCCTAGGTAGTCTAATGGAGAGATGCAGACATTTAATAACTGTGAGACTGTGACCAATCTCTAAACCTCTGTTTCCTCACCCATAAAAAATGGGGATAATAAGAGTACCTATGAAATGATAGAATATTTGTATAGTTTCAGCATAGCACCCAGAACATACAGATTTCCTTTTTTTCTGAGGTCAAGATTCATCCCTTCAATTACCCTTTGAAGTTTGAGAGTCCTTTTTGTTTAAATTATCATAGTTGTATATCATATATTAATTTAATTCAACTTCACTTAGGATAAAGGTAAAGGAGAGCCTAATTCAAGTCTCTTAAGTTGCAAGATAATTTTCTGTGTCCAGCCAGTGAGGAAAGACTATAAAAAGTATTGTTTTATGTATTTTGCCCCCCCCCCCCTTAGATGAGCTGCTTGAGAGCAGGTACTAAATTTGTCCTTCCTAATTTCTTCTTAGTCTTGTAGTTTGTCTCAGTCAGTCTCTCTCTCTTTCTCCCCACCCCCTCTCTTTCCCCCTCACCCCCAAATCCAGTAGTTTTCCAAGTCTTCTCATTTTCACCTTCATAACATTTCTGATGTATTTCCCCATATCATGTTAGATACTATCAATACCATAACACCAGTCTTCATCACTTGAAGCCTGGACTATTGCAGTAGTTTGGTGGTTGATTTCCCTGTCTCATGAATTCTCTACAGTCTAAACCATCCTCCTCCACTCTATTGTCAAATTGATCCTCCTAAATTGTGAATCTGCCAATGTCACCCTCACACCCCCTGGCTCCATTGATCACCTGTGACTTCTATGCACAAATATAAAATCTCTAGTTTTCAAAGATCCCTTTCCAGTCTTACTTCCCTGACACACTGACTTTAGATCCACTGAAATTAGCTTGTGTTATTTTCCTTACACAAAATACTCCATCTCTTGACTCCAGGCATTTTCACTGATTTTCTCTTATCCCTGGATTCTCTTTCCTCATCATTGCATTCTTGGCTTCTCTGGATACCTTCAAGTCTCAGTTACAGTCTCAAATTCCTCAAAAAGCCTTTCCTAGGTCTTCTTAATATTAGTACTGGGGCAGCTAGGTGGTACAGTGGATAGAGCACTGACCTTGGCGTCAGGAGGACAGGAGTTTGAATCTAGCCTTCGATACTCTAGATGTTGTGACCTTGAGCAAGTCATTTAACCCTGTTTGCCTCACATCCAGGACCATCTCTAGTTGTTCTGATTCATGTCTGACCACTAGATCCAGATTTTGGAGGAGAAAGTAAAGTTGGTGACTTAGCACTGCACCCTCTCACTCAAATCCAGTTCACTTGCTTGTCATGGCATCATCTCCTTGAAATCATGGTCCTCTTCAAGAACAAAGGACAAACATTATAACATTAGTGCCTGTGCTCTGAAATTATGTCTAATTTATTCTTTATATCTTGCTTGTACATAGTTGTTTGCATGTTGTCTTCTACATTAGATCATGAGCTTCTTGAAAACAGGGACTGTTTGTGCCTTTCCTTATATCCCCAGTACTTAGTAGAGTGCCAGACACTAGAAGTCCTTCATAAATATTTGTTGGTTTGATACCTTTCTCCCCTCACCCTTCTCCACATTCACATTTTTATAGATGATGACATTCTCCCAAGCACATCAAAGCAGCCTAAGAACTTCAGATCAGTGAGCAGTAATAGGCCACAGAGACATAAGACTCACAAATGCCACACTTATCAGCTACAGAATTTTTTAGAGCTAACTCATGTCCAGCATTAACTTAGTTATATGACTTTGAGTGATACACCCTAAATTCATTTATATGGAAGAATACAGGGTTTGTTGTTGTTGAGTTATATTCAGTCACATACAACTCTTCATGACTGTTTTGGGGATTTTCTTGCAAAGATACTGAGTGGTTTCACTTTATAAATGAGAAAACTGTGGCAAACACAGTTAAGTAACTTGCCTAGGGAAACAGAGCCAATAAGTATTTAGGGTCAGATTTGAACTCAGGAATATGAGTCTTTGATTCCAAGTCCACTATGCTTATCTACTGCACCACCTATGTGCCCAAAAGAATTGTACTAGATGTGAAATTTTTTCTTACTGCCAAGCACAAAGGAATTTCTTGAGTTTTGTTAAGAATTATAGCTCAAGGGGCAGCTAGATGGTATGGTGGATAGAATGCCACCCTTGGAGTCAGGAGGACTTGAGTCCAAATCCACCCTCAAACACTTTTGGTTTGTCCTTCATTTTCAAAGAATATCACAGCATCAGGGAGGTCATGATAAACACATGAATTGGATTTGATTGAGAGGGGTACTAAGTCACCAGTCTCACTTTCTCCTCCAGAGCCATCTGGGTCCAGTGATCAGATAAAAATCAGGATGACTGGAGATGGCCCTGGATGAAAGGCAATCAGGGTTAAATGACTTGCCCAAGGTCACAACATCTAGAAGATCTAAGGCTAGATTCAAGTTCCTGTCCTCCTAACTCCAAGGCCAGTGCTCTATCCACTATACCACCTAGCTACATGACCTTGGGCAAATCACTTAATCCCTTTGCCTTGCAAAAACAAACAACCCCCCTCAAAAAAAAGAATTATAGCTCATCAGAACGAGAAAATTGTATAATTTAACAGCAACTTTGTGTGATGAACAACTCTGATAGATTTAGCTCCTCTCTACTATTAAATGTGCAAAGATAATTCTAAAAGCCTTGTAATGGAGAATGCCATCTATATCCAGTGAAACAACTATGAATGAAGACTGAAGTGAATTGTTTCATTTTTTAAAATTTATTTTGTTTTTTCCCCTCTCATGTTTTTTTCCTTTTTGTTCTGATTCTTCTTTCATAACATTACTAATACAGAAATATGTTGAATATGATTGTACATATATAACCTATACCAGATTACTCATCATGGGGGGGGCAGTGAGGGCGGTAGAAAAATATGGAACTCAAATCTTACAAAAAAAATGAATGTGGAAAACTATCTTTTCATGTAATCAGAAAAATAAAATAAATAAATATAAACAAGAAAACAGACAAATAAAAGAATTCTAGCTTAAATTTGTAACTAAGCCCAAAGGGCAATAAAATTGTATACCCTTTGATCTAGCAATGCTATTAGATCTAGACCAAAGAGATCATAAAGAAGAGAAAAGGACGCACATGTGCAAAACTATTTATAGTAACTCTTTTTGGGTAGTGAAGAATTGGATAATGAGGGATACTCATCATTTGAAGAATGGCTGAACAAATTATGTTATATGACTATGGTGAAATACTATTCTTCTATAAGAAATCATAAGCAGGAAAACTTCAGAAAAACTTGGAAAGACTTGCATGAACTGCAGAACCAGGAGACCTCTGTACACATTAACAGCAACATTGTGTGTTGATCAATTATGCAGGACTTAATTCTTATCAGTGATCAAGGACAATTCTAAAAAAGTGGACTTGTGATGTCACTTAACCTCATTGCCTTAAAGAAATAAATATTTTTTTTAAAAAATGTGATGGAAAATGTCATCCATATCTAGAGGAAAAACAAAGGAGTCTGAATGCAGACTAAAGCATACTATTTTCACTTTTTAAAACTTCTTTTGTTTTTCTTTTTCTCATGGTTTTTTCACCTTCAGTTCTGATTTTTCTTTCACAACATGATTACTCATGGGAAGGGAGGAGAGAAGAGAGGGAAGTAGAATGTGTAACTCAAATGCTTAGAAAGAAATGAGTGTTGAAAACTATCTTTGCATGTAATTGAAAAAATAAAATAACATTAAAAAACTAATTAAAAAAAATGTGTATACTCCTTGATCCAGCAATACCACTACTAGGTCTATTATACAAAGAGATCACAAATAGGGGGAAAAGATCCACATGTACAAGAATATTCATAGCAGCTCTTTTTATGGTGGCAAAGAATTGGAAATTGAGGGGATGCATACTCATTGGGAAATGGCTAAACAAATTATGGTATATGAATATAATGGAATGTTATTGCTTTTTATAACAATAAGCAGGCAGCTTTTAGAAAAACCTGGAAAGACTAACATGAACTGATGCTGAGTGAAGTGAACAGAACCAAAAGAACACTGTAAAATTTAACAGCCACATTGTACAATGATCAACCATAATAAACTTAGCTCTTTCTCAGTAATTCAGTACTCTTAAAGACAATTATAAAAAATTACCAAAAAATTATATATATATATATATATATATATAAATTATAAAAAACTTGCAGTAGAAAATGCCTCCTTATCCAGAGAAAGAAGTATGGAATCTGAATACAGATCAAAGCTTAGTATTTTCACTTTTTTAATTTTGTTTTTACTTTTTCCTTCTCATGGTTTTTCCATTTCTGTTCTGATTCTTGTTTCACAACATAGCTAATATGGGAAAATGTAATATGATTGCACATATATAACTTTAATCAGATCATTTACTCTCCTAGGGTGGGAGAAGGGTAGAAGGAGAAAATTGTAAAAATTAATATTGAAAATTATCTTTACCTATAACTGGAAAAACCAAAAAGAATTAAGAAATTAAAAAACAAGATATATACATCTTATTTTTTTTATAGTTCTTTAGTTTACAAAGTGCTTCCCTCACCACAACCCTGTAACTATTATTATTCCCATTTCACACATAAGGAAGAAAAACTCAAAGGATTTAAATGAATTAATTATGATCATATGGTTAGTAAAAGGCAGAGTTGGGACTTAAATTTGTTCCCTGGACCTGGAATTCTCTCCCTCCTCACTTCTCCTTCCCAGATTTCCTGACTTTCTTCACATCTCATCTTCTACAAGTCTTTTCCATGCCCCTCTCCTTTCAACCCTTTCCTTTGAGATCATTGGCCACTTACACTTATAAATCTTGTATTTACAGAGTTATTTGCATGTTTTGTCCCCCATAGAATGTGGTTTTTGAGGGTAAAGACTATACTTTTGCATTCCCAGTGCTTAGGACAGATATAATATTTGTTGACTGAATAATCACCCATCTTCTGAATCCAAGTCCAATATATATAAGACACTATGCCTAACAATTACGATACTTTTCTAGAATAATTATATCCCAGGGTTGAAGACTGAAGAGGCAGCTAACAGAATGAACTACCAAAAATTTTAAATGCCCCTGGAGAATGTTCATTATACAATATTATAAGAATTCAGACTTTTGGAAGCCCCTAACTTATGAGCCTTTCATGTTCTAAAAATTTATTTACAAGTCTGCTACTACAGATTTGGAATACAGAGAAATGTTATAAATGATGTACTACCCTCCCAGGTCCACTAGCTATTTACATAGATTGAATGGTTGCCCTTTTGACCAGTAAGTTATCTAAAGAACTTTTTAATAGTCATCTAGGTTCCATTTCTATGGAAAAATAACTGACTTTATATAGTACTTTAATATTTGAAAACTCTTTTTGATTTCATTTGAACCTGACTAATTCTATGAAGTAGATACTACAACTGCTCTAGCAGATGAGGAAAATGAGACTCAGAAAGACTGTGATTTACCGAGGTAACACTGCTAATAAGTGTCAGATGTTAGATTCAGATGTAGCTCTTCCGGATTCTGAGTGAAGTTCTCTTCCCTGAACCATGCTGCTACCAGCATGATTTTAGAATTCTGACTTGGGAGGGATGCCAGGAACACATCTCCCTCACTGCAGCCTTTTTCATGCTCCTGAAACCAGAGTGTTACCATTATAAAATATCATTATGTGGGGACCATCTGGAATGCTAATTATCACCTTGTATTGAATAATTTTTATTGTTTCAAAATGCTACAGTTTGAGCTCCCCTGGGGACACTGTACAACTTTGACAACTGAGAGTCTATTGCTCTAGGAATGGACAGTTTGTTATAGCATCTGTAGGAACTTTTGAGAATAAATATTGTCACTGCAAGACATACCTAAGAATAACTGATGTACAAATTCACCATTTATGCTTGCAATTAAGCACTAGAGAAGGTTAAAAAGAGAAAAGGGAATAAGAACAGTTCCTAATATTTATGTAGAGTAGAAATGGGATAAACAACTAGGGTACCATGGGAAAAAGAAGTGATACATTGACTATTCTTCCTTCTATGGGGATCATTTCCATGAAAATATGAATGCACATCTAAAGAACTATTAGGATGTTATATTAATATAGAATATATATTAACATAGATACTTGGAAAAATTTATCAGGGTGCTTATAGCTCAATCTGTGAAAAGGGAATAAGTGAGGAGTAGTGATTAAACTCAATAACTGATTGTTAACATAAGGTATTGTCTTTTTTAGGTCACTGAGGTAGGACTTATTAGACTTCAGGTAATAATAACCAAAGTAGGGGCAGCTAGGTTGCATAGTGGATAGAGCACCAGCCCTGGAGTCAGGAGTACCTGGGTTCAAATCCAGTCTCAGTCAATAATTACCTAGCAGTGTGGCCTTGGGCAAGCCACTTAACCCCATTTTCCTTGCAAAAACCTAAAAAACTAATAATAACCAAAGTTCATGTAAGAGGAAAAGAAATTTAGAAGGTATGTCCAAGAATGTTGTTTTAGGAAGAGAAAAATTCCATTTTTTATGAGGTGAAAGAAAAAATGTAACTGAGCAAGATAAAAAGGTAGAAAATATAGTGGGTGAAGCATGAGATGATAGCCACTATCTTGACTACAGAGAGATTTAAAAGGCAGGGATTGAAAGTTAGTTTGGAACAACAGATGGTGCAACCTGACTTAAAGTAAAGTGAAAGCAACCACAGTGAGAAAGAACTAGAGAACATTAAGAGGAAGAGGAGGGAGGAAGAAGGTGAAGGACAAAAACAATGAGCTAACTTATTAATCACTACTAAATTCCTGGGGATGCAAAGGCACAAAACCAGTGCGTGCCCTCAAGGAGTAACACAGTGACTATATCACTGGACCTAGAATTAGGAACCTGAGTGACAGTGCCTTACTAGCTATGCAAGGCACCTAACCTCTATCAATCTCAGTATTTTCATATGTAAAAGGAGATAATAATAGCAGCAATCTCCCAAGGTTGCTGTGAGGATCAAATGGGATAACATCTGTAAAGTTCTTTGTATGCTGTCTCTCCCATTAAAAATAGCTAAAATTCGTATAACACTTTAAGGTTTACAAAGAATTGTACTAGAAAGAAAGATGCTAGTATTAAGGGAGACCAGGAAAAAAATTTTAGCCACAAGGTGGAATTTTAGTTGAGATTTGAAGGAAGAAAGGAGGCAGAGGTAAGGAGGAAAAGAACTATCTGATAGGGGAAGGGACAGACAGACAGATAGAAACAGACACAAGACACAGACACAGACACAGACACAGACACAGACACAGACACAGACACAGAGAGAAATAAGAGACAGAATCAGGGAGCCAGAGTCAGAGCCAGAGATACACAGACAGACAGTCTTGTTATCTAGACTATTCTACTAATCCATTCCTCTATGTCTTAGCCAGTACCATATCATTTTCAAGATTAACACTTTGTAATAGAATTGGAAATTTAACACTGCTAAGCTACTTTTCTTTCCATTCTTTTCACTGATACTTCACTATTTGTTCTTTCATATAAATTTTATTATTTTTTTCTAGCCCTATAAGTCTTTGGTGCTTTTATTGGTATGAGCCTGAATAAGTAAAATAACAGATGTCAAATTTATAATATTGGCGTGGTCTATGCATGACCAATTAATATCATTTATCTAGAATTTATCTAGTTGCAAATCATTTCGTATGTTGATCCCTGCAACAAGTCTGGGAAGTTGTTATCTTATAAAAGAGAACCCATTTTACATGTAAGGAAGCAAGCTCAGTATGAAAAAATTACTTGCCTAAAACATAGTTACTAAATATTTGAGGCAAGATTTGAATTCAGATCTTCTTATCTCCATACCCTACCATGTGCAACAATGTATAAGGAATGCTTTGTAAACTATAAAATTGCTCTGAGAATGGTTTAATTAGTTTGACAGCACTAGGACTGTGTCCTCCTAGGGCATCAAAATTGAAAAAGGTTTTGATGATATTTGCAGTACTTCACTGGTATAGCAACAATTGAGTAGAACATTTAATTAGCAAGAATAATGATTTAAAACAATTTTAACTTCCTCTCAACTGGTTCATCCCTGACCTGGTTAATAATCTATATTTCTCCCCATTCCCCCCTCCCCTATTTGAAGTAAGTGCTTCACAATGCAGGCTCTCCATCATTTCACTTAGCACCCCCAACTGAACTGAAGAAAAATTTAATATTTCTTGCCTTGGATATATTTTAACCACTTGTCCTAGCTACAAATTTACTAATAACAGACTTGATTATTTGAAATTTTTATTAAGATACTAGTCATCTAAGATTGTGTTTTAAAGTCAGAGAAAGGAAATCAAGGCGTGGTTAGATGCAATTTCCCAAGAACTTGTCAGTATGTTAGTATGCCCTCTAGTAATCAATCCACTAGAAACAGCCAAGAGAAGTCATGGTATAAAAGAAAGGCAAGAACATCTGACCTGTGGGCCCTAAAAGGCAAGAGACATCATTTGGTCTGCAACGACAGGTGGGACTTAAAACTCAACAAATCTGGGTGCTTTTTAGGGGTGAATTAATTATATTTTGATTTATAAAAGAGGTTAATTTTTAAGTTGATAATTTTATATGGCCACCAATGATGTTATAAATATCCAAAGGCAGAAAAAAAGTTTCCCTACCCCTCCTAATGAGCAAGGACATTGGTGCTTCTGGTGGAGGAAGAGGAAAGGTCAAGGTTCTACCCCAAAGGAGTTCTACCCCAAAGAAATCTGCAAATTTCATTTTATTCACTGTCCTAGATACTGGAAGAATCTATATTCAGAAATTAAACCTCTTAGGAGAGACAGAGATGGTTTTTCATTTGTTTGTTTGTTTTAAATAACTTATTTGTGCATAGTTGTATCCTCCATTATCTTGAGCAACATGAAAGCCTGAAATGTCTTTAGCCTTTCTTTTTATTTTTAGTGCTTAGCACCTGATATGTAGGTAAATTAACAAATGTTTAACTGACTAATTTCATTAATTAAATGCTCTTTTGTAACTAAACTTCTATATTTTACAACCGTTCATCTATAGACATTTTGAAGAATTTTATGCTAGGAAATAAAAAGCATGTCTTTTCTTAGGTTTCTTTGTCAACAAAAAAAGACCACCAAAAGCCCATTTTCAGTTCACACATATGGGAAGCATAAAGCAAGTTAGACAAATAAATCTTAGACTTCCCTCGCAAAATAATGATTTTTAGCTAGCTCAAAAATGTTGGCATTTAATTGAGCTGTTAACATTATTCCTGTTTATTTGAAAATAAATTGGTCATCCTCTTTTTCCTTATTCTGTTTCACAGAACCATATAAAAATCTATTCAGTTTAAACAGATACATTGAACTGCTTTTGAAAATAGTCTCTTATTTATAGTATCTCTTTATAAGCCAGAAGTAACATTTTGTATACTTTCATTTTATCAGCATTGATTTTTTCCCCCTCCATGTATCTCCACTGGCATTTGAAATTAAGATAGGTTTTTATTAACTTTCTTGTCTGTGTCCCAGAATCGTTAATAATGTCGGTACAGTCCTTGGAAGAATGCTTATTAGCTGAATTCACTAGTGCTATTTAGGAAAATCTCAAAATGTTTGAGTTCCTAGAGTTAACACTGGTTATAGATTTTTAAAGAAATCATGGCTAGTAATATTAAATTAAATGCAATTACCAACTGATTGGTATCTGATTTTGCTAGTATTTTTCAGATGTCAAAAGTGTTATCGTTGAAATGTCATATTATTTATACATTGTTTTGTATATATGTGTGTGTGTGTTTTAAGTTCTTCAAGAGAAATTATAGGTACAATTTGAGAGATTGGCGAAAAGGACAACCAACAAGGCAACCAATGCTGCTAATTAACAGCATCCCTTCAGCTAAGCCTTGAAAATAGTTATTTTTCTCAAGCAAATGGGCAGAAAAGACAAGTAGAAAAGAATTTACATTCATTCATTTGGACAGGGAGTCAGGAGATTTATATTCTAGTTCCAATGAGAATATTAACTTTAGGCAAGTCACTTCACCTATCTACAACTCAGTTTTTTCATTTATAAAATAAAATGCTTGGGCTGGATGATTTTTTTCCCTTTGGTTTGTGTGGATTTTTATTGGTTTAAACTGTATCCAGTAAGCCACTGGCTTCAAGCATGGAGCAGGTGAGGAAACCTGAGACGTGCCAGGAGGGAGGCAAGTAGGCAGGTAGACAGAAAACCCCAGTTGAAGGAGGGGATCTAAGACACAGAAGGGAAACTGGGGCAGGCTCTAAGAGCTCTGGAGATACTAAGGAGAGTCCTTAAAGCACCTCCTCCTCCTGGCCTGCTCTCCTTAGTTGTCTCACCAAAAATTCAACTGAATCTCAAGGGCAGAATAGTGGGATAGCCAGATGCTCTTTCAATCAAACAGCTAGTCTGGAAGCTATTGCTTCCTATGTCATTGAGGGGTGGGGGGAACAGTAATGTTGAGCCTCCTTTTCTAGAGAACTATTGTACTCAGTGGTGCCAGGACCTGATTCTCTTTCCAAAACACCATGGTTCACTTTCTGCTGTTCTTTCTTTGATGATCTCCATGCCTGAGAATGATGTGAGGAGATGGTGGAAAGCTCGCCTTCCACTGAAGAAGGGAAATGCACAGAAAGAGCTAGCCACTCAACAAAGAAATAGCATATGGTAACATTTCTTAGGGTGAGGCTATGGGGAAACAGATGCAGGGACACTTTGCTGTTGCTGCCATCTACTAGTCACCCTCTGTTAGCCCAGGTAGTAACACATCTTGGAGATGTGCTTTAAGCAAGCCAATTTGCCCCTGTCAGGGCCACCTTTTACCATTCCAGGAGGTGAAATATCCTGGAGACGCAGGTCAAGCCCTGACTCCTCCTCTCTGAAAACTAGGTTCCTTTCTGCTGGCCTAGTCAGTGACTATCCTAGGAATAAGTAAGCTATCGGAGACCCCCTCCAAGGCTCATTCTCTATCATCCCAGCGGGTGATGTGGATGTCTCTGAGGGACAGAGGAGAAGTGGGACTGAGCAGACCCAGGATTCTTCCTTTCCCCAACTGGGTTCTTGGATTAGAGCAATTACCTACCCCACCCCCCAGCCCTAATGCATTGCACCAAACAAAACTGTTCTGTTCAGGGCAGTGGAGATGGAAAAAAGGGCTAAGATGGGGCCCCTATTTCCCCCAATGCTAGAATATTCCATTGCATAGCTTATGGCAGGAAGAGAAGGGCAATGTACCCCTCATCTGCCTCACACTTTGCCCCTTCCAAATATGGCTTTGGAAACAAAATGGGGAGACATCCAAGGTGGGGAACTGCAGCCCCCAGGGACAGGTGAAGTCCCCAATCACAGGGAAGAGATTTTAACAGTGTTGTAGAGAAGATAAGAAGAACCCAGGCTGGAGTTGCCAAGGGCCCCTCAGTTGTTACTGTTGCTGCTGCTGCCACCCTGAGAGGGTCTTCCAGGCCCCTCCCCATTGTCACTGGCACACAGATATGGCTGACTTTCATCTGGGGTTCACTGAAGAGGTGGGGATGCTGATAATAACTGCCACCAGATCCTGGCTATCACAATTCAAAGTCATCCTGTCATGAGTCCTGGCATTGAGGCTGGCTCGGTTCTGGGGTCCTGGACTGTGGTGCCCGGCTAGATGATTTTTAATTGCTATTATCTTTCCACGGAATCCAATGAACTAAAGAAAAAAATAAAAGCAATAAATTTTGAGCTAATATTTTTTCATTTATGAACATATCCAATATTAAAAGAAATGTGGGCTCTCATCAATTTGGCTGCCCCCCCCACCCTGATGAAAAAATTGACTCATCCGTGTCTATCCATCCTGTGTGAGTCTTGTTCATTTGCTTACCTAAATTCATCACAAGAGATGCAACCAATGTGAGAGAGTGGAGAGTGAAGAATAGTAAGAAAGAAAGTCTTCCTTTTTTTTCCTCTTGTCAATCACTCAACCAAAGAACATATTTACTAAGTGATATCTGTATGTAAGCATTGTGAATACAAAGACTAAAGTAAAATTATCTTTGACTTTTACGAGATGCCTTTCAATTTGGGAGCATATAGATAGAAATATATGCCCTTTAAAAAAAGTTCAGTTTTTTTCAGAAATAGTACCACTGGCCCAGAGAATCAGGGAATCATATACAATGTTGCATCTAACCTTGTTTTTCTGGGGTGGGAGCAGAGGAATGGATTTTTAGGAGGTAGATGTAAGAATTTCAGAATTTGGAATAGCCAGGGCATAACCATAGAGAAAGAAAATGAAATAATGTATATAAGGAATATTAAGGTTATCAGTTTAGTTACACTATAGAATGTGAAGGAGAATATTGTATAATAAGATAGAAGGATAAATTGGGGAAAGAACAGGAGGAAATACCAAGGAGAAAAATTTACATTCGATACAAAAAGTAAGAAGTCAATAAAATTTGATATGTAGAGTATGACCTGGCCAGGCCTGGCCTTCTGGACAATCACTTTGGTAGCTAATATGTAGGATAGATTGAAAAGGTAAAAAAACAGGTCAACAAAAAAAAATTAGGAGATTAGTTATAATGTTTCTTGTGAAAGGTAATGAGGACATGCACTAGGCTAGTGTCTTATATGAGTGATGAAGAAGGAATGGATGGATACAAAGGATATGATGAAAGTTAAAGTGAAAAGACTTGGTAACTGATTGGAGATGGCAAGATGAGAGAAAATGAGTTGAGGATGACTATGAGGTTGTGAACCTGAATGCCTAAAATGATAGTGAAATTGAAAAATTCAAAAGAGGGGTTGAGAAGTACATTCTTTTCTGGACATGCTGAGTTTGAGATGCATACAAAACACCCAATTTCAAAAGTTGAATGGGCAGGTGGTGATAGAGGAAAGAGGGTAATATTAAATATGTAGATGCATAAATTAGATTTACACATTGCCTAGAGATTATAATTATACCAATAGAAACTGATGAAATCACTAACTAGAGAGAAAAGAGAGGTCAGGACAAATGGCTAAAGTTCTGTGGGATTATATAGATGATGATTTTGCAAAAGAAAATTGAAGAACAGTCAAATAACTTGGAGGAAAAGCAAAAGAAAGCAGTGTTATGAAAATTCATAGAGAAGAGATTATCTAGGAGGAGATAGTGGTCAACAGTGTCAAATAGTACAGAGAGGAAAAGAAGGGAAGATCATTGGCAAATTTGGCAAACAAAGAGCTCATTAATAACTTTGAAGATAGTAATTTCAGTTAAATGATGAGGTCAGAAACCAGAGTTCAAAAGGTTGAGGAGTGATTGAGAGGAGTGAAAGTGGAAACAGCAAGTGTAAATAGCATTTTTAAAAGAAGTTTGACTAAGAAATGGAAGAAAGATATGCCAAGATAGCTTGATCAGTAGCGAGAAAATGACTTCAAGACAATCTATGAGAAAAGATCGAAGGGGAAAGGGATTAAGTATAAGAAGGGACTGATATTAGTGGGGAAAAGAATATCATTGTCATAAGAGTCCAGAGTAAAGTAGAAGACAATAAAAGTTGATATGAAAGGGTTTAAGATCTTGAAAAAAGGGAGTTCACTGAAAATACTACAGAGATATTAATTGAACATTTGCATTATCTCTCTATGATACCTTGTTCTCACTATATGACCAGTTTGTCCTTGTTTGTAATCATGTGGTTTGCTGTTTTTAGTCACGTCCAAATTTTTGTGACTCCATTTGGAATTTTCTTGGCAGGGATACTGGAACAGTTTACCATTTCCTTCTCTAGCTCATTTTATACACGAGGAGTTGAGGTTTAGTGATTTGTTCAGTCACACAGCTAGTAAGTGTTTGAGACCAAATTTGAACTCAGGAAGATTGAATCTTCCTGACTCTAGGCCTGGTGCTTTATCCACTGAACCACTTTTTTCTTTGGTTCTTCTTTATAGCTCTTGTGTTACTATTTCTAATTCTTGATTGATTCTTTTCCATTGTTCTTGGAGTAAGCCAGTTTTAATTTTTCAGAGACTTGCAATCTTAGGACAACATTAGTGAAATGCTGATATTAAAAAGTGGGCCTACAATTCAGAGAGAAATTAGCTATGTTCCATGGTCAATACAGTTGATTTTATTCCGCTTTTTAAAAATTCTACGCCTATCATTTTCTATATTAAGCTTTATAAATTGTCCACCCAACTACATTTTATATTCTGAAAAGACATTTATGATCTACTTGTTTTTTGTTTTTGTTTTTGTCCGTTTTTCAAATGTTTAGGCCAAACTAATTTTGAGGGTTGTATATCATTCAAAAAGCTCTGCATTCTAGTAGAAATTGATGCATTCAGCCTGATATCTTTATAAAGGATATTCTGGAGGATCTCATCATATATAACTATTCTTCTTCTTTCCCAACCCGGTTACTCTCTTGGACTTCATAATCTCCAGAAGCTTATCATCTTCTGAAACTCACACTTCCTTTAAATCTACTCCAGGACCCTTCTTTCCCTCCTAATGGAGTTGGGGGTGTAGAGGAAGGACACCAGGGAGAAGAATGGATATCAGAGAGCTCCTCTCAGCTCTTCCATTTGAGCAGGCCACCCAGGAAAGTCACATCGTCATGTCTCACCCAGTATTGCCACCCTCCTCCCCACTTCTATATACCATTTTTTTGATGTGTTGTCTTTTCCATTATGAACTCCTTGAGTGCAGAGAGAAACTGTTTTTGCTTTTGATTGTTATCTCTGATGTTTAACACAATGCCTAACCCACAGTAGACTCTTAATACTTACTGACTAATAAACTTGGAATCTGTGCCAGATCTTCTCAATGCAAAATTGTAGTGATCCCAGGCATCCTTGTTAGCACATGAATAAGAGGGAAGAAGGCAGATGGTGGGAGTAATTTGGAAAAAGAGGTTAGTAATGGATGATATCCAATGTGATATGATTCAACCAACTGATTGGGATCAGAGCTATAACCTTCATGATTTCACCAACCCTAATATTGGTCTTTATTTAGTACCACATTTTTATATCCAGTTAGATGGAACTTTTCATGCTTCTATTCCATGTTTCCATTAAGGCTGGTGAAATCATGAAGGGTAGGCCTTTTAATCAGACACTTGATTATAGTTTAAAGAGCATGATATCTTATAATGGAGTTGCTCTTCCAGTAGATAACATAGTCAATGGTTCAAATCAGGCAACATATCTAAGAAGTATTACTCTGGCTATCAGGAGTTATGCTATAGAGAGAAATAAGTCCAGAGCTAAACTGCTCAACTCATTCAACCCAGAAGAACACACCATGATAAGACAAAGGATATCAGTTTCTTGAAATACTAGAGGAATGAGTACTCTTGTCCTATATGCCATTATGCTGCCATTAACTTAAATTTATTGGCTCAAATGTAGTGAGTTACTGTTATGCCAACCAATCCTCACTAGCTTTGGAAAGATTTTAATAATTATAGTCTACTATCATCCTAATTAGCACCAATTCCAAATATGTCAGTACTTTAAAAAAGATAGAAATAAAAAAAGACAACAAATTATCTAACAAAGTATCTTAAGTAGGAAATAGACCCATAAATACTAGATGCCAATATCATTTATCTGGTGAAAACCTGTACATCTGGTCTTGAAATAAAGTGAAGAATATTTTCCTATTCATAAAGAAAAACATCATTTTTAAGACAAAAATGATACCACTAAAATGAACAAGATAATCAATAAACAGTCTCCAAATGATGAAAATAAATTTTGTTTTATACTAGGATTCAAAAGAATTTTTACCAGAAATGATCTGTAAAACACTTCCTCAAATACACAGAGAAACTGGAAATCAAAGAGATACAAAGGGCAAAGAAGGCTGTAGAATGGGAAACCATGATAAAGAGAATTACAATTTAGTTAATCTTGCTCCATAATGCATTCTTTCAATCCTATTCTTCCACCCAAGAACATAAATCTCTCTAAAGAACTGTGACAATACCATGAACACACATGGTTTTATCTTTTAGCCTACTTCAGGCTAAATCCTTCTTCTTAAATATGCCTAGTCCACAGAAGAGTTTTTTTTTAATGATGACAGATACCCAGGATGAAAAACTAGTAAATGATTTCATTCCAAATCCTGTCTCATCTGTTATTCAGATCCCAGCTTCCTTAAATAAATAACTAAAGTTTTATTGATAAACTACTGCACAAGCTAATATGACATTGATATCTCTTAATTCTTGAAGATATAGTTATTTTTAAAGCACTCTGAATTTTAAAGGACCTTGAAATCAATCAATCTTAGACACTATTAAAGTCACTAAATTTCATAATATACTGCTGTTTCTCTTACACCCTAATTATCTTCTCTGTGGCATGACAAAAGCTTTTGGACATGAGGTGACTAGACTGAAACTTGATCTGCCCAAAAAGAAATCCAAAGGTAAAACAAAATGGGCTTTATTACATAATGAAACAAAGATAGCAGTCAATGTATTAATTACTTTTGAAATATGTATTTGAGGAAATTTATTCCCCAAGGCCTCAGAAGGAAGCCTAATTTAATGTCTGTTTTCTAAACTTAGTGACTGGACTATTGTAAAGGAATACTAATAAAAATTAAAAGTCACTCAGTCACAATTATAGATGAAAGTGCCAGGCTTAGAGTCAGAAAGACTCCTTTTCATCAGTTCAAATCTGGACTCAGACACTATCTGTGTAACCCTGGGCTAATCACTTTAACCCTGTTTGCCTTAGTTCCTCATCCATAAAATGAGCTGAAGAAGGAAATGGGCAGATCATTCTAGTATCCCTGCCAAGAAAACCCCAAATGGAAATCACAGAGAATTGGACATGACTGAAACATGATAACATCAATAATAAAATAGGTATATAACTTTGAGGTACTTTAGAGATCATCTAATGCAATTCCTTGCTTTATATTTAGGTCTCTATATTGAGGCCTAGAGAGCTTAAATGACTTACTCAAAGTAACACGGGTATTAAGTGACAGAACAAAGATTTGAATTCAAGCCCTTTAATTTCAATTCAGCACTTTTTCCATTGTACCATTAAGACTTTACAGTTTTTAAAGTGCTTTTTTTTCATAATAACCCTGTTTCAATTTAACAAACATTTTAAGGTATTTACTATGTGCATGTC
Organism: Macrotis lagotis; assembly: GCF_037893015.1. Classification (NCBI taxonomy): domain Eukaryota; kingdom Metazoa; phylum Chordata; class Mammalia; order Peramelemorphia; family Peramelidae; genus Macrotis; species Macrotis lagotis. The sequence goes on from NC_133658.1 coordinate 699,602,461, forward strand.
CCTGTAAGATGGAGTACAACTATTAGTACCTTTTCCCAGGTGAGGAAACTGAGGTTTAAAGAGATTATAGTATTTGCCCACCTAAAATATCTAGAACACAGGCATCTACAACAGGGAGTAGAATCAAGATTTTCTGATTCTATATCCTATCCTCTGCTTGTTCAAAGGAAATTTTTTGAAAAAACAAAAACAAAAAATATCAGCATTATAATTTATTATTTCATTCCAAGGTGACTAAAACATATATTTAGGGTGCAGATTGAAACACTTCAACAACAGCTGCATGAAGAAATAATTCAAGGTCAATAAAAGTGTCTGTCTTTTACTAGAAGATATAAGTAAGCTTTTGTTGAAGATTTTCTGATTCTATATCCTATCCTCTGCTTGCTCAAAGGAAATTTTTTGAAAAAACAAAAACAAAAAATATCAGCATTATAATTTATTATTTCATTCCAAGGTGACTAAAACATATATTTAGGGTGCAGATTGAAACACTTCAACAACAGCTGCATGAAGAAATAATTCAGGGTCAATAAAAGTGTCTGTCTTTTACTAGAAGATATAAGTAAGCTTTTGTTGTTATTGTTTAGTTGTTTCAGTCATGTCCAAATCTCTATGACCTCATTTGGAGTTTTCCCAGCAAAGAAACTGGAGTGGTTCGTCAGTTCCTTCTCCATCTCTTTTGACAGAGGCAGAAACTGGAACAAACAGGGTTAAATGATTTGCCCAAAGTCACATAGCTAGTGTCTGAGGCCAGATTTGAACTCAGGTCTTCCTGACTCCAGACCTGGTACTCTGTCCTCTATACTATATAGCTTTCTAGCAGACTATTTTTCTCTTTTCTTTAAGCGAAAACCAAAAATCTGGCCAAAAGAAAAATCCACCTCTTTGCTTAATTAATAAGGATGCTCTTATACTACAAGAGTTAAATAAATGGGCATCATTTCATTCTAGGTTTATTCTCAGAAACCTATTTAAAGTAGGCATCTCATTGCTTCCCTGAAAACTATTTAAAATATACATCCTTTTGTTAAGCAAAGATAAGATCTCTCAGATTCAATGGGTCTTATTAAAGAACTTCTGATGTCACTAAAATGAATAGGAAAACAGATTCTAAGAAGCAAAACCACCCTAGAACATATGCCAGAATATACACCACCCTATCTAGCTCAGATCTAAATTGTTTATGGTTTTACTAAGTAATTCACTTTTGAGGGGATGTTATTTTGAGCTTTTATGCCTCAGGATTAATCATTACATTAGAATGAATATTATCTCCACCAACGCCATTTTTATCTAACTTTCAAGACAGTAGTAGATCAGAGGATCATAAATGGAGAACTGGAAGGAAACTTAAAGATCATTTACACTTTAGTGGTTTTTCAAGAGATGCTTTGGGACACCCCATAGTAAAAAAAAAATGGAGATGAGGTTGTTCCAATTTAGGATGATCTCACTGAATTTATCCTGTAACTTGTTTGTATTTTTGTTGACTTGTTTTCTGCACCATTAGATTGTAAGCTCCTTGAGGACAGGCACTGTCTTTTGCCTTTTGTTGAATCTCTGGCACCCCATTGTCTCATAAGTGCTTATTCATTCCTGGTTATTTACTCACTGGATTGTGCATTGGAAGAATGCTAAATCTGGCTTAAAGAGGTTCTGAATTCACACCTGGCTTTAGACATGAGTCATATGATGCTGGGCAAGTCATTTAACCTCTGTCTACGTCAGTTTCCTCTTTCTGGAAAATGGAGAGGTTGATAAAAACACCTGCTCTTTGGTTTTATTCAAGAATAAAATGAGATATTTGTAAATTTGTATTTTGCAAATTTGAAAGTTCTATGATAATGCTAGTGATTATTGTTATTGTTGCTGTTATTATAACTGTTTTGGTACTGCCTGCCAGAGTTCCCACACAGTTGTTTCTATAGTATAGTATCTATACTATTATGCTTAATTGGGATATAACCTTAATGGACATCATGTTATTTTTCATGAATTCCATTTGAATTCAAATTATAGAGCTCCTAACCATAAAGAAAGGCATTTTCTAAAAGACGCTAATATCTACTCTCAATAATTTCTTGTTTCACAACATGCCAAAAAATAAAAATAAAATAAACCATCAAAAGCAAACAAATAACTGTAGACAATCCATAAAGAGTGGAGGGACCAGGGCTTTGTTCAATAGCACTTAATTTGTAGAACAATGAAAGCACTATCACATGATTTCTGCTGAAAAGAAAATTAGGTGACAAGGAACCTCCAAGTCAGAGCACAGTAAATGGCACTGGGGGAGAGGAGTTGGCAATACTCAGACTGTAATAGAGGTTGGATACCTTTCCCCAACTTCCAACCCTGCTTTTCATCTTCAACCTTGTTTGGATTTATAGATATGAATGACCTGGGAAACCTATCCCTCACTCTGTGATGGTGGTGGGTAAGATTTATCCCAAGACAAAGGTTTGGCAAAGTAAAGGGCTAGAACTCTTTGATGAAACATGATCATAATTGGAAATGGGGTCCTGCAGTGGTACTGTTATATAAATGGTACCCTTCTTTGATGTTCTCACACATCACTCCATAAAAGAAGAGGAAAAAACACTATTCCCAAAGTCTTTCTCCCTTCTTTCCCACCATGCTTGAAAGCAGCAAAGGGCCAGTGATAGTCAACAAGACTGACTGGGTGATAAATCAAGATTAATGGCATTGTAAGAACCACCCTGTTTGTCTCTTCTTAGTCCCCTTCCCCTTAAAGTTTATTTGAAGGTCACAATTTGTGTGCTTGCCTAGATTGTAGTTTGTTCCAACCCAGGTGCAAGTACTGCTATTTATGATTCTTCTAGGAGAATAGACAATTTTCAATATCTATCTTTTAGGAAGAAAACTTTCAAAAAATAAAGGAAAACATGAAAATCTAGAAAATTTTTGATCCTAAATAAAAAAAATAAGTATTTCAATAAACAATTTCCTACCTCTGCTAAAATAGATAAAAGAAAATTTGACTCTTATTAGCAGTTGAGATATGTCTCCTTCTTCCTAAAAGAGGTTAGTAGGTGATAGTTAGCTGGTGTAATCAGAACATTAATTGACTCACATTTAATTTGAGGCCTTGGGATTTTCCTCTCCTTTTTTTTTTCCTTACCAAGCTGTCCAATCTGTCTTGCTTAACTATCCACATACCTTCCCAGATGGCCTACCTGTTTTTTTCTTCCTTATCTCTAAGGTTTTCCAGTATTCTTGATATTTGTTCTTCTTATAAAATGAACTTGCTTTGTAGCACATTTGAAAAAGACTGCTATTATAAGGTTAACATTTGGAAAAGACTGTAAAAAAGAGCATGCTAGGTGAATGCCATTTTATTAAAAAAATTTATTATTGATGGAGACAGGAATAAAAATTAATTTATTTGATTTATTTAATTCAATCTTTCTATCTATAGTAGTATACTTTGATTAATGATTAATTAATGGGTATAAATCTATTAAATTATCACTAAAATACTACATGTATTTTGTAAATAAAATCTTCATTCCGGTAAATCAAAGTTTTGTTTAACTTCATTTTAAAGGGTCAGAATTTCTTTCCTATGAAAAAGATTGCTTCACCCAAGCACATTTATATATGATATTGATCAATCAAGAAGCATGTAAGATGGAGAATCACATAAGGACCATTAAGTAAGCCAGATGACTGGATTATAGAGCATGTGAAGGTGAATAACATATGGTAAAAGACTTGGAAAGGAACCAACTATGATTCATTTTAAATACTAGGAATTTTTCTGTGATTTTAATGGTAATAGGGAACCATTGCAATTATTGTGTAGTGCACTGACATGGTCAGAACTGCACTTTAGGAAATCCCATCGGTAACAGTATAGTATAGAGGACAGATTACAACATTCAGACATTAGACTTAGAGCTATTTTCATCAAAGAAAATGCTAGTTGTTCCCTCCTAAGAGCAGATTCAGGGTGAATGTCGAAAAAGAAAGTTTAATTTAGAACTGAGAGTGCACTTTGATCTTCGGCATACGTTATGTCTATAAACCAAGGTCATTATTAGAATTCTTATCTCCCAATTTACACATATCCTTTCCTTCACAGCAGCACATTTAAAAGGGAATTTGAAATCATTGGCAACTCCTCCAAGATAACTGACTTTATATAATGATAAGAGGGATCATATGGTATAATGCTTGGACCTGGATTCCAATTTTGACTTTACATTTTATTAACTGTCTGACCTTAGAGAAGTTTCTATGGACCTCAGTTTTCAAATTTGTAAAATCTGAAATCAGTCCTGCCTAGCTGAAAGAGTTTTTGAGAGAATAAAATGAAATAATATAAATGAAAATGCTTTGTAATTATAAGGTACCACCCCAATATAAGGTATTGCAATTTCTACTATTAACTTTACAATTAAGATTGATATGATATATGTAAATTAAATGGAAAGAACTTATTGGAATTGTGCTCTGCCTTTGTGAAGTTATGGGGAGCTAGGACTGTGACATGACTTTCTTATCTAGATAATTCCTTAAAAACTCCAAAAATTCTATATACAGAGAGCTAGATCTTAAAAGTAATGGGTAGTTTTTTTTCCTCCCTAGAGTTGCCACTTTTCCTCTGTCTGGAAAGCCTTCTCTCTCATAGGCAGCTAGCTAGTATAAGGATAGAGGAAGAATCAGGAAGACCTGACTAACTTTGTGACCCTGAGCCAAGTCATCTGTCTTTAGTCTACCTCAGTTTCCTCAACTATAAAATTGAGATAATAATCATATCTACCTCCCAGACTTATTGTGAGGATTAAGTGAGATTATCTGTAAAGCACTTAGGACAACGCTGGAAAAGTAATTCTTAATAAATATTTCCTTCCTTTCCAGCTTAACTTGTCTAATTCATACACATCTTTGAAAGTCCAATGCCTACCAAAAAAAATCAAAAAGAAAAAAAATCCAATTCAAATAGTATATAGCTATAGATCCAGGTTCCAGGTACTGAGATAGACCAAATACATGTTATATTGTTTATACATGGATAGAAGAAACCTCATGGGTACCAGCCAGCATCTTTTAGGTACAGGTGGAAGATCCAGGTCATGGAGCATATTCACTAAGGAGAGAGGAGAGACTTGGCGGACACTAAGAAAATTAACTATCAGATCTATTATTTTTGAAATTGTACATCAAAAAGAATGACTAATAATGGTGATAGTGGTGGTGATGGTGATGGTTGTGGTAGTAGTGATAGTAATAGTGTTAGTAATATTAGTAGCAATGATTTTTATGGATAATTTTGCATAAGTTATCTCAGTGGACCCTGATAATAATCCTATGAAGTGGGGCTATTATTATAATACTCATTTTATAGATGAGGAAACAGAGAGGCCAAGTAACTGATCCAGTCTCATCCAACAAGTATGAGTAAGGATTTTAATTCAGATATCCCTTAACTCCACATCCAACACTGTATCCACTGCACTGTGTAACTAAAGCATGATGGGAGTTGATGGATACAGGACCCAAACCTGAAGCTTAACTCTCTAGATACTAAAGATAGGGTGGGAAAATATTAGATAAAATAAGGAAAACCTTCTGACTACCTTTATCTACCTACTTCTCTTAGGGTTAGAGAGGTTGTGTTATTCTTACTCCTTTATATTCCTCTGGAGCAGAACAGAGTCAATGTTTATAAAAAAACTGGATGAAGAGAATGACATTTTCATACCAGGTTACAAGATAGGGTGAGAACTATTGGCTTAAGCCAATGATATATTGTCAAGTATAACCTAGTACTCAGGCAATCAGTAGAAGGCATGGGTCTGGAGGAGAGGGACATATTCCTAGTAGTAAAAAAAAATACCACTTGGTCATATCTATATATTTGGGAATATTAGTCAAGCCAAAACATTTAGCAAATTTTTTAAAAAGAAAAACATGAAGATAGCAGGCCTGGGGCAGGAATTCTTACAAGCTCTCTCCCAAACCACTCCAAATACCTTTAAATAATGACCCTAACCAAATTCTAGTGTGGCAGAATCCTTTGAAAGACTGAGTAAAACAATTTTCCAGCCCAAAACAACTCGGAAGATCTATGGGAAAGGTCTGTTACACCAGAGTTAGAAAGGCCTTACAGCACAGCCCGGGCCATCTTGGCCACTGGAACAAGCAGGTTTCAGCCATCCAGGAATAGACTGCAGGGAACCTGGATCTTTGGGGGGTACCTAGGTCCATGGAATAGTGGTGGTTTCCAGATTTCTTAGTTCAGGGATTGCCAAGGACAATTGAGAAGCTCAGCAAGAAAATTCTGCCACAACAGAGTGAGATCAGTGTGAGTCTCAGCACAGACATGGCTCCAGGGGAATCAAGTTGCAGGCCTGGGAAGTCACCCAGCAGAAAGTTACCTGGCAACTGCTTCCAGAGCACTTGCTTCACATACCATTAGAGGGTTAGGAGAGATAGCAGAGGTTTCTCTGATATTTATCTCTAAAGCAGTATTCTGTGGCATTGTCCGTGCTCAGATCCAGGTCACGGTCTGGGTCCCAGGCTCATAAAAAGGAACTTTACTACTATAGCAGAGCAGAGACCCTCCTCACAGTTCTAGGACAGAGAAGAGTGCTTGTGGTCATCTATAGTCTGGAGTAAGGGCCAGGAGAGCAGTCAGAACCTCTCATAAGACCTTAAAGGAACTGAGGTTCCTGGGGGGTGCCTATAAAGATAGCTGCAAGACTTTCAAAAGTTTGGGTCAGTGCATCCTTCACTCTGGAAGCAGAGTCCCACCTTAACATAGACTTAAAATCAAATCATAAGTTGGGGAAATGAGCAAACAGCAGAAGAAAAAAAACCTAGCCATAGATTATTACTTTAATCCTATGGAGGATCAAAGCACATACCGAGAAGATTACAAAGTCAAAGCTTCTGTATCCAAAGCCTCTAAGAAAAATATGAATTGGTCTCAGGCTGAAAAAAAGCTCAAAAAAGATTTTGAAAATTAAGGTAGATAGAGAAAAAATTAGAAAGAGAAATGAGAGCAATGTAGGAAAATCATGAAAATCAAATCAGGAACTTGGTGAAGGAGATAAAAAGAAAATAACATCTTTTTTTTTTTTAGGTTTTTGCAAGGCAAACAGGGTTAAGTGGCTTTCCCAAGGCCACACAGTTAGGCAATTATTAAGTGTCTGAGATCGGATTTCCACTACGCTGACCCTGAAAATAACATCTTAAAAACCCAGTTTAGGTCAAATGGATAAAGCAGTCCAAAAAGTCAATAAAGAGAAGAATGCCTTAAAAAGCAGAATTGGCCAGATGGAAAAGCAGATACAAAAGCTTTCTGAAGCAAATAATTTCTTCAAATATAGAATGGAGCTAAAGGAAACTGATGACTGTGAAAAATCAAAAAACAATAAACAAAACCAAAAGATTGAAAAATGAAGAAAATATGAACTATCTCGTTGAAAAAAAAAACTGACCTGGAAAACAAACCCAGGAGAGATAATTTAAAAATTATTGAGCTTAAAAATTAAGTCATGACCAGGTAAAGAGCCTAGACTTCATTTTTCAAGAAAAAAATTCAGTAATATTGTCCTAATAGCCTAAAAGCATAGGATAAAATAAAAATTAGGGGAATCTACTGGTCACTTCCTGAAAAAGAGATCTGAAAATGGAAAACTCCCAGAAATATTATAGCCAAATTCCAGAACTCCCAAGTCAAGGAGAAAATATTACAAGCAACCAGAAAGAAACAATTAAAATATCATGGAGCTACCCTCAAGATAACACAGGATTTAGCAGTTTCTACATTAAGGGCTCTTGGGGCTTGGAATATGATATTCCAGAAGGCAAAAGAGCTTGAATTACAACTGAGATTCAACTACCCAGAAAAACTGAACATACTCTTTCAGGGGAAAAGATGGACATTTGATGAAATAGGGGGCTTTCAAACTTTCCTGTTAAAATATCCAGAGCTGAACAGAAATTTTGATCTTCAAGTACAAGATACAGATAAACCATGGAGAGGGTGGATGGGAAGGGCAAATGATGAGGAATTTAATGATGTTGAACTGTGTGTATTCCTATATGGAAAGATGATCCTGATAATTCATATAAACCTCATTTTAGGGCAGTTTGAAAGAGATATCTATATCTATCTATCTATCTATCTATCTATCTATCTATCTATCTAGACAAGGTGCAGGAGGGAACAGAATATGAAGGTATAATATATTATAAAGATGGAGTTATTGTGCAAGAAAGGAATGTACTGGGAGAAAGGGAAAGGAGAGGTAAGATGAAGTAATTTATTTCATATAAAAGGAGCAAGAAAAACTTTTCACTCTCATCAGAAGTGACTCAGAGAGGAAATAACATATACACTCAATTGGATAGAAATCTATTTTACCCTAGAGGAAAATAGGAGAGAAAAGGGATGGTAGAAGGGGGACAGGGTGATAGGAGGGGAGTAGGTAATAGGAGAGAGGGAATATCATGGGTTAGGGTAGTCAAGATACAACATACTTTTGAGGAGGAAAAGGCTGAAAGGAGAAAGAGAATAAAATAAATAGGGGTGGGGAACAATAGGATGGAGGGCAATACAGCTAGCAATAGCAGCTGTGGGAAAAAATATTGAAGCAATTTCTAAGATAAATAATGCTATTCATCCCAAAGACAGAACTAATAAAAAAGATTAAAAGATAAAAATGATAAAGAAAAACATGTACAGCTAAAGAAAGTTATGTAAAACCTTTTGAAATTAAAAAGAAAAATTTGAAAACTGGTCCTGGGTACAATTTAGAAAGAAGAGAAATGAGTGAATAATAGTTATGTTTAAAGGATAGTTGAAGCTAAAAATGGGGAACAATGATAAAGAACAACATAGATAGTTAATAGTATTCATATGCTAGTTGGATAGGGTCACATTTGAAGTCACCATAATTCAGACATTAGCAATAGTATCTGAACAGACACCTTATTATGAATTTAGAGCCCTACTCTTTGAACTTTCTAGAGTTCTATTCCAATGGGATTCCTAGAAACTAAAAAAGAGTAAGATGGCGATAAAATTAGTACAGATATGGAAGATTATAGGCAAATAGATCTTTAAAGAAAAGCTATGAGGCTTGAAATGAATGTAATGATGAATAGGAGTTGGCTTCATGGTGAATTAAGAATTACCTCCTTCCCCTATAGAATATAAGTTTCATGAGGGTAGAAAACTATTTCAGATCCATTTTTCCATATTTTTATCTCTAGTGCTTGACACATAAAGACACATCATAAGAGTGGTACAGTGAAGAAAACCTTGGTTCTGAAGTAAGAATGTATACTCTGTATATGACCTTGGGCAAGTCCAATAATCTTGCTTGGTGCCAATTACCTCATCTGTGAAATGGTTTTAGTAGATAAACTTCTAAGGACTCTCACAGGTCTAGATCTATCATCAAATAAATCAAATAAATAAGTCAAGGAAAACAGGGGAAGGAGTTTCCTTATAGAATAATCTTACTATTTTGAATTTTCATATACAATTTCAAGAATTTAATGTAAATTTAGCCATATTTTAAGTGAAAAAAATCCCCTAGACTTAGAAGTAATTGGGTAGAAGTCTTCCAAATTGAGAAAGAGGTACTTTTAAAGCTTCTGTCTCAGACAGAATATCAACTTATCCAATATTGTTTACACTAGGGGAAACGATAAACACTGGGCTACAACCTAAAATTAAAATGCTAGCAGTACACTGAATTTAACAATAAAGGCAGGGAGTAATTTGCCAAGGCAAGTCACTGAAGCAAATAACATAAACAAGTTCAGTGGCAAATTCTATTCATTTTGGAGCAAAAAGAAAAAGCTAACTGGAAGCCCACCAGTAATATATCTCAGAGAGGCAAGGTATTCTTCTAGCCAGGAATATTAATTACTCATAGGTTCAAACTAGAAAATATTTTAAACTTCTCTGTGGTTTTATTAGGGATTAACTTGTGGGTCAATTGCTTTTGGCTCTTAGTTCCTTTCTTGGGCTTTACTGGCTTGTTTTGTGAAAACACTAAATCTCCAAAGTTCAAGCAGGTAGGCTTTCTAATTTCTAGTACCTGAATTTGTATCAGTCTCATACACTAGTAAACCAACAGGACCCAAATCCATTATCTGTTCCCCAACAAAAGGGATTTTCTTTAGCCTGCTAATTTGCTTTTCTCCTCTCCTATATTTTCCCATTATTAGTCATTGAGAGCAATGGTAGACTTAAGAGTTCAAACATAAATTCTTATTAAATCAAACATTCATTTAAAAAAAGGAAAAATATTTTTTCAAAACAATCTGTAATTATAAAGCTTTTATTAGGTATGTTATTGTGAATAAAAGGTTTTGTACAAAGAAAACTAGGTCACCTTGGTCCTTGTTGTCTTAGGACTTTACCACTGAAGTCTGACCAGGTCATGACCAGGTCATTTCCTTATTCAATAAACTCCAGTGACTCCCCACTGCCTCCAATATCAAATATGAAATTCTCTTAGATGTTTTTGAAAAGTCTTCATAACCTGACTCTTGTCTACCTTTCTAGTGGTCAGCCACCTTATTCCCTCCACCAATTCTATTTTCCAGAGAGTGGTCACCCCACCGTTCCTTAAATCAGATACTAGCACCTGACTGTTTCCATTCCCACTGGTTATCCTTGCCATGCTTAGAGTGATCTCCTTTCTTATCTCTGTCTCTTGCCTTCCCTGATTTGCTTCAAGTCTCAGTCAAAGTCTGACTACTTTCTACCAGAAGTCTTTTCTGATCTTCCTTAATGCTAGGGCCTTCCCTGTGAGATTATCTATAGTTTATGCTGCATCTATCTTGATGTACAGTTGTTTGCATGTTCTCTATCCCATTAAATGATGAGCTCTATGACAACAGATTTTTTTTACCTTTCTTTGTCATCCTAGTGCTTATCCTGGTGCCTGACACATTTAAAGGTGCTCAAAAATGCTCATTAACCTTCGATTCTGTTCTTTGTATTTTTATTTAGGTTACTTATCAATCAGTTACTCACTAAGGATTTATTAAGTACCTACCATGTGCCATTCACTATGGTAAACACTGGGTAGACAAGTACAATGAGTAGAATACTCCTTGCTCTCCTGGGAACACAACTGAAAGGTGAAACCAATATATTGAGGCAAAGCATCTCTATATCATCAGTCAAGGAAAGGATGTTTTAGGGATTGAAGACAATTCTACCCACATTACTAGGATAAAAATCAGGGAGACTTAATAATTTGGTGCACAATGGTTCTGTCTTATCTAATTAATTTTGGAAATATTTTGGGGAAAGGACTAAATTCAGGAGCTATATGATGGGAGGTAGATGTCTATGGTAAAGAATGGATAAACATATAGTTTTGCTATTAAAAGCCTCAAAAGAAAAAGGAGGGCCAAGTTGAAAAAGAATTATAAAAATGGAGGGAGCTGGAAGTGCAATAAGAGTAAATAAAAAAAGCTAAGTGATTTAGGACATCCTGACAAGTAAAGAGTTTTGAAGGACTGAAAATAAGGCAGTAGCAAACTCCTGGGAAGATTTTAAGAAAGAAATGGCATGGGGAAAAAAAACAAAAGAGCAGTGATGGTTTTAGAAAGATGGTAGACAGGTTGAGATTTTCATCATGACCTGGAAGAAAGAAAACAGTAAGGATAAATGCAGAAGAAGCTGTGTGGAAATACAGAACAGAATTTGACTGCTGGTCCTTGTGTCCTGTAAAGAGTAGAGAAAGGCAAAGGTTATCCACTATCCCTATCCTGAAGGTTCACTGAATGGAAACCTAGGAAGAAGGAAAAGACCTACAGAAGGAAGATTAAACACCTTCATTTTGACCATGATCCACTAGAGTTAATTGTGACTTAAGTCTAAAATGTCTTGTAGGAAAAGCAATGCATGGAAACTAAGTCAAATGAACTTGACTTTAGGGATCAAAAACTAGAAGAAATCCAACCTATTCATTTTATGGGGAGGAAATTAAAGCTTAGGAAAAGCAAAGTGATTTGCCTAATATCACAGAGATAGTAAGAAAAAGAAATGGGGATTTGAACTCAGGTCTGACTTCAAATCCAGTATTCTTTTGACTATCTCAGAAAAGCTTGAATAGATATGTATGTCATCCATAAGGAAATAATATTTCTTTTTGGACATGAATTTCTTTTGGGACAGCTGAGATTGAAAGGGGGTATAGAATTAAAGTGGATGAGTGGACTTGGAATCAGAAGACTTCTGAACTCACAATCCACCTTGGACACTTACTAGTTATGTAATTATAAGAAAAAGTCACTTAACCTTTCTTTAAAACAAGGATTAGATGACCTCTCATGGGTCTTCTAATTCTAAATCTATGATCTCAAGGTCTGCACAAAAGCAGCATATAATACATGTTATTGTGAGGATCAAGTGAGATAATGCAGTTTAAATTTTTTCAGTTTTTTTCAGGCTGAATTTCAGACCTCCTCTACCATGCCCTAGCTCTTTCCCTTGAGCCCTGAAATTAGCATATTGGAAGTACCCTTTGTCCTTGCAACCTCTCCTGATTGGATGACCCCCTTCCAGAACCTTCATTTAAAGATGTTTTCTGGATCAGTCATGTATAACTCCTCACCTGTACTCTGAACTTTCTATGCCTTGTTGACATATTGAGTACCTTCATTCTCCACCTTTCCCTCCTCCACCAAGATATGAAGGAGTTACCTGGAAAGGGAACACAAAACAAGCATGGTAAAGGGGGCTAGAGGACCAGAATCAAGAGAGTTTGGGGTATATGAGGATGAAAATAGCAAAAAAGACAGAAAGGGGGGAGCCAATAAGAATTGAAGGAGAAAGAATGGTGGAGTAGTTCAGATGGTTCAGTTGCATTTTGACTCTTTGTGACCCCATTGGGAGTTTTCTCCAGTTCATTTTACAGATGAGGAAATAGAGGCAAACAAGATTAAGTGATTTGTCCAGGATCACATAACTAGTAAGTATCTGAGGCTGGATTTGAACTTGGGAAGATGAGTCTTCCTGTCTCTAGACTCAGTACTCTATCCACTAGACTACCTAACTGTTTAGGAGATAGAAGGATTAAGTCTAAACTAGAACTTGAAAACTCCAAGTAATTGGTTTTTTTCCTATTCGATTATACAGATATTCCTTGTCCATAGAGCAGAAAATTCTCAAGAAACACCTGATGATTCCACAGAACCATATGATCAGAGCTCTCTAGTTGAAAGGGACATTAAAAGTCTTCTAGTCCAATATTCTCATTTTGATGATGATAATGATGATGAGACTCAGAGAGAAAGGTTGAGTTTTTTACCCAAGCTCCTACTTTTTCGCAGTCAGGAATTAAACTTAAGGCTGGTGATCTTAAGTACAGCGCTCCTTCCACTGTATAATACTCATCATAGGGCCAGTCTATATGAAAGGATTTGCCTAACTAGGAGAGAGGTAGCAGTTTCTCCCCCGTTGACAGATAACTTTCATAACAACTTTCTTTTTACTAGGTGTGTTAAACCCATTTGCTTATTTATTGTAAATATTTTCATGATTGAATGGATATTTTCATTTGCCTTATTCCTATAATATATCTATGTCAGAGTTCAGTCCTGGTTCCTGGAGGAAAGACACATCTTGGTCTGTGAACAGAGCACTAAACTTCAAAATCAACCCCTGTTTTGCATACTTTCTTTGGGACTTTAAGCAAATCATTTAATCATTTAACACTTAAGTTTATTCACATCACAAAAAAATGAGGACTGACTCATCTCTAAAGGTACCTTCTGATTCCATTATTCTGTGATTCTGGGAAGTATTAGTATTTTTGAAGATGATTTTAAAAAGAACATAATGACAGAGGCAATAAGGATGTTAACTTCTTGTTCACAATAAATATTTAAGTCTTCATTAGTCAAAGCTACTCCCATTACCAAATTGACTTCTAGAAGACAGTAGGCACTTAACAAATGTGTGTTGGCTTGACTTGACTCTCCAAGGTCTTACTGCACCATCTTGTCAGGAAATTTAGGAAATCAGTTAAATTTATTTTCAGGTATGTCCAAATTCTGTTTTCTGTACAGCAGAAAAAAAAATGTTTTCTAGGTAAGAGAGCCATTGAAAGCAAGGCTTATAGACAAGATAGATCATACAGTTTCATTCATTTGCTGAATTGGATCTTCTCCTGCTATTCTGGAAGCTTTCAGCTTTGCTGGCCTCATCTCAAACAAAACAGGTACTCATAGGGCAAATGCTATCCAAAGGAAATAAACCCTGGTAATCAATTTATCACCAAAGGAAGTGGGGAGAAAAAAAAAGAAATCCCAGGATATGTGATAGATAAGAAAAGAAGGAAAAAGCAGATGAAAAAGGAAGGTGGATAACTGCAGATGGGGAGAAAGAGAAAGTCCTATGAAAGAGAATTGTGTGAGACAGCCAAAAAAATTCATTTGTTAAAATTAGCCCAGTCTAATTTCTCTGGGGCTCTAGAAAATTCAGCAATTTGTTCATTTTTAGATTATATACTCCTTGAATGGAAGGATTTTGTTCAGGGTCCCAACAACATGATTAAGAAAGGTTAAGAATGAAATATTTTACCAGTTTTCAATTTTCAAGATTTTAAGAGTAACAGATGATGTTAAGAAGTGTTACACTTTCATTAAATTATTCATTCCCACAGTCAATATCCTATAGTAATTAGAAACACCATTTACTGTAATACATTAAGTGAAGAGTTCAAATTAGAAGCTTCAAGGCAAAGCTGCATTTGATAAGGGCATGTAGGTCTCCCGAGATCCATTCTATGAACACACTCACCAGACGGTCAACACTTATCCTTTCCTCTACAAACATTTCCTCCCTCTCTTGGTAAACTCTCCAGAGCTTTGCACAACATTTCCTCCCAGCTCTCTTAAGTCCCATCCTCAGCAGTATGAAAAAGCAGTAACCGAGCATAAAAAAAGTAGTCAGCATTGTTACTCAACTTCCCTTCCTGACTTTCAAAGAACAGGCTGTCTGTTTTGGACAAGGAAGAAGGGAGAAGAGAAAAACCAAAAGATAAGAACTTAACTTGGTGCAGGTATTTTGAAGATTAGGGAGTGGAGAGGAGTATGATAATAAAGGAGAGTTTTTCATGTTTTGTTTTGTTTTAATTTGTATATACTATATATGCAAAATAGTTTCAAACACCATCCCAGTGGTCAACTATAGTCCAACCAATCAGTAGTGTTCATTTACATCACTTGTTTTGTGTCATCACTTGTTTGGTGGTGAAGAAGACTCTTACATCCCCCTTCTCAGAACAATGTTTATATATATATATATATATATATATATAAAATAGGGTTACAAAAGAAACCAATTCTATCAAAATATTAATTAAAAATAAATTCCCAGATCTCCAAAGTTACTCCATGGTGTCCTGGACATTTGTGTACGCCAGGTTAAGAGCCCTTGCTCTGCACAAAATGCCAGTCAGACAACTGATCAGGTCTCTGACAAATAACCATGCCATATAGAAAGACTTTATCTCTGCATTTTCCATTGAACTCTACTTGGTTTTTACTCCACTGAACATTATATACCTGTCATTCTTTTTTGTATTAGTACTCCTAAGGCTAAGCATAGTGTGCCAGAGACAGAAGAGCTATTATATTGCCAAATGTCCTCACTTTTGTAGAAGAGTCCAGTGTGGGAAACAAGGTGTATCCCAGTGTAAGGGATCACTTCTAGGGAATTCTCTAAACTAGAAACAGTTTTCACAACTCAACCAGCTCAAAGGAATCTCCAGTTTTAGCAGTCATGTCAATAACATTAGCAACCAGAACCAATGCATGGAAAATTCCTGACTTTAAAGCAGTTCTACAAAAGCCTACAATATTGAGTTCAATGGAATGAATTTAATGGGGGCTCCCCAAGTATTTGTTATTAATGATGATGATAATGAAAGACATCTACCTATTTTCAGATTATAAGCTTTTTTTCATAATTCTTGCTTCTGAACAAGACAGCAAAGTTTAAAAAATCTATAGCAATAAGCATGCCATCAAGACAGGGAAGATATAAAATTTTCCAAAACTGGCACACAAATGTCTGAGCTCAACAAATTTCTCATTTCATCCTTGATTACAGAAAGGTTATCTTGTATATAATATCTCTTTTCCTACACCAAATCCAAGATTTCAGAGCTAGGGAATCTACCTAGTAGTGGTAATTGAACCACAAAATTTCTGTCAAATGTTGGAGAATCATTTTATTTATTCTATTTTTCCATTTTCCTCTTTTCTTTGTTCTTTAAAAAAATAGGCTACTTTAGAAACTGGATATGTTGGTCTGGAAAATCAAGGACAGAAAAAAAAAATACCAAAAGCAAAGATTTAAAATGCAAAGAGAATTCCTAGCACATCAACTTTTTTGAAAGCCCAAATAATTCCTTTATTTCCTTTTCTATGACCTAAGTCTGTAACTGGTTATTTTAAAGGTGTTTTACTTCTTCAAAAGAATGCAGCAGAAGTTGAATTAAAAATCTTCATTTACCTCCTTACAATGCATCATGTTGATTTAACTAAGAAGACTGAGATGCAACAAAATTTTGGCAGTAACTGTGTCTGTTATTCTCCTACAAATGTCAAACACGAACATATTGCAAGTGCCTATGTAATCTTTACATAGGAATATGTAATTAAAACCAGGCCTTATATGTCACTGAAGTCACTATTTCAACAATCAATTTGCTTTAGTTTTTTTATAGAATACTTTGTTAAAAACCACTCAAAAATATAACCAAATATACACAATTTACTCAATTCCCAAGCACAAGTACCAACATGAGTAGAGAAAACAAGACTCTCTTCCAGAAACATCCACATAAACTGGCTTGTTGAAGAGAGCTTATACTCGTTCCAGTTTTTTTTTAATCATACTTTCATTTTTTTTAAGGAACAAGAAGATGAATTTATTGTATTGAATTTAGGGTTAGTGATGGGTCATGCATCGTGTACTAAAATGGACTTAGTTCCATTGTCAGAAACAACATTTGAAGAATAACAAACCAAATTGGTGAAAAGAGTAAAAGAAAATTTTTTTCATGTGCTTTACATATTCTTTATGATACCTTTTCTCAGTGATGTTACAATTGTAGTAACAGGCACCACATTTAAATGTGAAAGTAATTGAATACGTTTATATTTCACATATGTCTCTCATAGGAGGGAGTGGAATGGAAATACATTATTTTTCTAGAATATAAGTAGTATCCTGCTAAGATTTAAAAAAAAATCCAGTGAAACATTCCTGGGACTTAGGGGAAAAAAACGATATTTTAGCTTACAGAAAAATAAAGTGAAAAGTTCCCCTCTTTCCCTTTTTCAAAGATGACTTTTGCTAATTCCTCAGAGCTCATCCTGTGGTCTGTGAGAAAGAGTAAAGGTCATCTATGAAATTGGTTGTGCCCTCATTTTTCTTCACTGCATCAATAGTCAAGTATCAACACAGACCAAATAGTGTGTATGAGTCACCTTGACCTCTTCTACCAAGTTTGTTAAGCCCTTCTGACATCATTAGATTGTCAGATAGAGAAGAATAAATAAGAGAATCCAGTTGCTGCCAGGTACATTTGAAGATAGATTGCAAAAGAGGAGAATGGTGCTCTAAGCAATATTCATTGGTGCACTGTTTCCCCAGAAGGCATGCACATGCGCACGTACACACACACACATACACATGCACATACACACATGCACACGCACACACACACACACCCCACATACACATACACACAAACGTTAGATGTGAATTGTGTCATGTAGTTTTTTTTAGAGTCTAAAAAGGCTTTAGGAAGTTAAATTGTTCATTAAAAAAAAGAAAACAAACCCAAAGCTCCTTGCCTCTTATTTCAACTATTTCAACTTGCAAATCAACATCTTGAGTCATCTCTACTGACTCCATGAGAGGTTCCCTCACATAATATTAAACCATGGAAATCAAAAATATACTGAAAACAATCCTTTGAATGACTTGTTGAGGGAAACTTCATGATATCCTCCTGAGGGGAACAGTTAGGTCATTAAAAAAAAACCTGCAAATCTAGAGTGTATTTTTTAAGCCCTCCTGAGAGAAGTTGCCATCTGTTACTTATTGTTTTTTTTTAAATCTATGAAACCATATGAGAAATATCTCCTATACAAAATATCTATTTTCTTTTCAGTTTTGAAGATAACCAGGCGTGAGATAAAAAATGACATCATTTCAGAAAAGCTATCCCTTTAAACAGAAGAATCAAGTCCAAATAACACAACCTGTTAGGATCACATGTTTGACTTGCTGCCAAGAGCTTCAAACCTAATCATATCCTAAAGACAGCAACTAGACTGAAATTAGCTCTTGTTTAAAGAAATCAGAAAGCAGAATATGAGGACATTGCATTCAACAAAGAAAAGAAAAAAAGTTTAAGTAGGCCACTTAAATTACACCTCCACCAGGAAGTCTTTCCTGATGAACTAGGAGAGAGGAAATAATTCTCCTGGACTAATAGATGACTTAGTGGACAGCATGCTAGACTTGGAGTCAAAGACTCCAATATGTTCTCCAAGACTCAGTATCCTTATCTGGAAAATGGAGATAACAGCATCTACAACAGACAGTAGCTGTACCAAAATGGACAATATTTGTAAAGTGCTATACAAAAAATCAGCTATTATTTCACTTTCACCTCCTCTACCATGTGCTATCATATCATTTCCAAAATACCATGCATACAATTTAAATAAATTCCTTACATTTAGAGATAATTTCATTGTATTTGAATCCTCAGCATCCAAAACAGTGCCTGGTACATGGTAGGTGCTTAATAAATATTGATGAAAATACTTTCTGAGCTGATTTTCCTACCTATTTGACCAATTGTATGGTAGTCCAATTCATTTTGGGTTGCTGTGTTGTGTTTGGTTTTTCCACTTACATTGGTCTGTATCTTCTTTTAGATTGTAAATTACTAGAGGGTTGGAATTGTATTCAATTCAAGACTAAATTTGCAGGATTGATTCACTTTAACAAAACTGGATTTTTCCCTTTGTCCCAGACTTCTGTACTTAGTACTTACATTCTGGCTGGTGCAGGATGTCTCAATAAAGACTGTATAAAGGGAATAACTGAAACTAGAAAATATCTATTCAGAATTCTAGAAGGGGAATCATTGAATCAATCATATTTTACAATTGTAACAATTCTATCTCCCAAAATAGTTCATTTGACTTGAAAGGTTTTTGTTGTCATCTTATAAATGGTTTCCCTAGTATGTTTTTAATAAAAAAATTATTATGTCTTTATACAGACAAAAATTTGTGACTATTTTACTTCAGAGAGTGCAAAGTAAATCTGAAGTTTTGTTTTGTTTTTAAGATTCTTTAAAATAAATAGGATAGGCAAGGAAAGTTTAGAAATCTCTGTCATACAAATTATTGCTACATAAAATGTCAATGTTTTTTCTATTTTTGAAAGTAATTTTATTTTTTTTTCTTTATTCCTTCCTAACTTCCCTCTGTTTTTGATTCCCATAAGTAGAGGTAGGTAGAGGAGAAATGGATTTTTTTTCCTTCTTTTAATAGAACCCTAGTATCAACAGCATGACCATGATGACCTGCTAGAGGTACAAAGGTGTTAACTAAAATGATGATTTTAAAAAAAGGATTCTCAGAACCATTGGAATTCTTAATAGAAATGTCAGGAAATGCAAGAGAGCTGGCCTAGAATAGGGGGATTATATGAATCCAGACAAGAAAAAGAATCTGCCATTTTCTATCTTTACCCCTTTCTCATATTTTAATTAGAAGTCTTAAAGGTAAAGTTTCTCTTCTAATCTGATTCTCTTCTTTACTTGCTGTCAGGAGTCTGAAACACTTGACCTTGACTTTCCTTCTGTTTTGTTGGGCCCAGACAATGTCAGCTCTGCCTCTATGACCTCACTAGGAGTATTCTGTTCTTTGCCCTCCAACAATGAGTGTAGTCAAAAGTTAGACATCTTGGTTGAAGATAAGATTTCAGCAGGATTCTCATCCTCACTTTATGCATTATTTCAGCATAAGATATTAATCTCCCTTTGATAATTCCATTGTTGATGTTTATTTCCCTTTGATTTTACACCCTAAAAATGTTTGTGTTTTCGGAAGATTGCTGTGTCTTAAGTCCTGGGTCAGGTTAAAGGATCTTTCATCTCCAATAAATCTCAAACCCTCACTTGTTTGCTTATGTAGTTTGATAGCTGTGTTATTGATCACATTCTGAAGAGTAGAACTGAATCGAGGAGGTAATTCAACATTTCAGAAACAAGGAATATGAAAGATCAGGTAAACTAATTGCCTCACTGAGGGCAAACTGTTATGCTGAAATGCCCTATGTGTACATAATAGAAAATGGAGTCAGAAATGGGCTGCAAATTACTCATTCTGACCACTACCTCCCAGACCTCCACTAACCAGTTCTTTTTTTTTTTTTTTTTTTTTGCAAGGCAATGGGGTTAAGCAACTTGCCCAAGGTCACACAGGTAATTATTAAATCTCTTAGGTCAAATTTGAACTCAGGTCCTCCTGACTCCAGGGCCCTGTGCTACCTAGCTGCCCCATATCCAGGTTCTTTTTAATCAAATTTCCAGCCAAAGGTAAAACTGAGGTCTAAGAAGATTCATGTTTAGAAACAGAAAAAACTTTTAATTGCCTGTAGCTTTGAGGAGAATTAAAACGCACACCACTGAATAACTGCATATGGTTAATATAATGATTCCTTATGTGAAAAATAATCTGAATTGTTTGATTTTTTTTTTTATCTAAACCTGAGTTCTCATTGGAGTTGGGAAATCCAGGGAGGAAAAACCCTTTTACCAAAGCAGACTGGCATCTGGTCTGCAATTAACTGATCTGTACTAACTCCAAGGCCAGTTTATAGGTCCATTATGCCGTGTTGCTTCTCTTTAATAAGCTACTATGGAAGTACCTCCCACAAATTCTACCCCAAAATTATTTGCTTAAAAATCAAGATCTAAAAAGAAGTACTGATTTTCCTAATTCAAATTTCTTTGTCTAGGGTAAAATATTAGCTTATCCTGCCTCTCTCTCTTTTTTCCTAACTTTATTCTTAAGGAAATTTTCCCATGATAAGATCATATATTTAGAGCTTAGAGGCAATTTAGGGACCACTGAAGTCAAGTCTCTCATTTTACACTTACGGAAACTGAGGCATAGAGAAGTTAAGTGACTTGTCCAGTCCAGTCATCTACTAAGGTAGAATTTGAATCCAGGTTTTTGTGGTTGCCAAATCCAATTCCTTATTCATTATACCTCTTAAGGACAAATGAATAAATAAATTTTGATTAAGAGACTTATTTTTATTTGAACAATTAGGGTAAAATGCACATAGCATTGGCAAATACATCATCTTTTATTATAATATGAATTTACCTTTTGTTCTTTTTGGTGCTGTCAAGATGCAGAATAGTCTAAGTGCTCCTTTTGTTTTTATAACCATTATTAAAATGAACATTTAGGAAGTGCTTATTGGGCATATGCTCAGTTTTATTACATTTATTTTTAGTTGGCTCTAAAGAAAGCAGATGAGATGAAGTAGTCTCCTTTAAAAAAAAAAAGCCCAACATTTAGCTTGAAGTCATTAGGTATTCATAGGATGTACTGGCATAAGGAGCCCATATTGCTAAGTACTATACCTGCCTTGTCAGCATGTCTGCTTATATACTACATGGGTATATCAAATTCCTCCCTGCATTACAAAATTGATTTCAGAGCTGTAACATTCTTAAAATTGGGTATTAAGTAGTTGTAAAAGTCCCTTGCAGCGGTATATGCCAGCCACCTATCCAAGGCTTCAAGAGAAATTTGGATGACTGTAATCTGTGAGAATACAAAGAACTACAAGTTGAGACAGCCCTGCAGTTGCATAACGACCATAGCATTTTCTTCCCAAATGAACATTTTCTCTTACTTGCCTTAGTTAATATATCCATATAACTTACCTTTCTAAATGACTTTGAGAAATTTCCCAAGAAGCATGTGATCATGTGTTTCCATTTTTAGCACATCCCGTTTCGGAGAGCACATCCCTCCCCACCCTTGCCAGTCTTTTCACTCATCCAGTTGTTATTTGCATATGGATCCTGAGGGGTTTTACTTTTCAATCTTTCTTCAAGGATCTGCCTTTCTAGGTCAGTGGGGGAATGCTTAAGTCCTCTGGTGAGCCTGATGCTTTGAATTGGAAGAACAAAAAAAGCAAGGAGGCATCGTCCATATTCTGCAGCTTTTCACAGCTCTTGTACACAATTATTTCTGCAACATTAGATTCTCAGTTTTGGCAATGCAGCTTTTGGGATATAATGCAAGTTCCTATTTTGTGCCACATTTTCCTATTATGCTTCAGTGAGTGGTCAATTAGGTACAAGGTAAGATGAAGGGGTAGCATCATAACTTCACTAAAGGTGCAGAAACTATAAAATTCTGAATTAACCAAAAATCATTCATATTTGGTGTAAACATATGCTGTGAGCCCTGTACAATACAATATAATAGGATCAGAATTGCCTTCTAAGAGTTTAACTGAGGCTTCATTCAAGGCATCAGTGTTGTAGAATTTAAAAAAACAAAGTAGGTATAGTCATGGGAATTACTAATCCTACAACAAAGGAAGGTGATCTAAGAAGTTAAACATAGTATTGAAGGAGCGATAGAAATGGGAAACGGTCAAAGTTATTATTTGATTTTGTTGTATTTTACTAAAAGAAATTTTTTTTATTTACAATTTAACAGATCCTGTTGCAATATACCTAATTAAAAACTAAAGCTAACACATGATCACCTGCATATTTTTTACTTGCTTCTCAGCACAATATAGAAGGTTATTGTGGAAAAATTAAAAGGGAAGAGAGTGCCTTATTTGAGATTACTCTTATTCCATATTATTCTTGTTTCCACAAGGGGTAAAGTCTGACCTGTAGCAATAAACACCATATATATATATATATATATATATATATATATATATATACATATATATATATATATTAATACACACACAATAGTGTATTCTTAGGTTTTTGTAAAAATTGATTGACAGTAGATGCCTAAATTGTAAAGCACATTCTTATCAATCAGAAAAGAAAGGGGATTAATTACTGAGAAAAGGCCCAGACTTGGTCTGGGTTTGCTTGTGTACTCTCCTGAAGAGCTCTTAGAAGATAATAGGTAATGTACCAAGTACCTATTGATCGACTATGATCTTTTTAAAGAATTCTCACCTTTAGAATGGAGAGTAGCATCAGACTTATTGAGGTACTTATGCTCTAGGTGGGTGACCATATACCTTCTAGGGAGATGGTGTCTACCAGGAAACAAGATGGGGGGAAAAGTGCTGTTTTTTTCTTTTTCCCTGCCAATATTCAACTTGCTTGATTGCTAGTGCCATTTTAAAACAAATTTGCCTTTCTAATTATTCTTTTATTTGGTAATAAAAACAGTTCATTGAAAACATATTTACCTAACACAAATCTTAAAAAATGTTCAAAAATGAACTTGGCCTCTTGGAATTAAATATTCACCTTAGGAAACAAAAAACTTTTTTTGGGGAGGTGGGGGAGGAAGCAGGTGGACTGAGTTGAGATAGGAGAAGTGTAACTGAAGTGGAAGGAAGGAGAGAGAGAAAGCAGTTTGGTGATACTGGAAAAAACTGAATAATCAATTTTGTGGCTATAGAAGTAGAATGCTTTTTTTTTCAGGTAGTTAATTACCTAGAACTAAGGTAGTGCTTATATTTAAAAATGTATATGTGATAACTAATATAGGTTGGGACAAAAAATAATCTAAAAACAGCAGTCTTTGGATTATTTCATCAAAATATAGCTATTTTAATGTACAATTTAATTTTAATTTCAAAATTAGTACTTTATTATATATTATTATAGTTGGCTGTTGGTTTATAATGGACATGGCTATTTTTTGCTCATTATGTTCTTCCACTCTTAAGAACACAAGATCAACCTGGAAGACTTCCCTAAACATTCCTGATTCATCTATCTTTTTCATTGTTTTTCTCAGATACACAGTTTGAAGCAGGCTCATTTGAGGTGGGGAGCCAGCATTATTTTGATACCATAATATCTGGCTAAAGGCTCATTCAATGCTCCGGAACACAGGCAAGGTCAAGTGTAAAGTTCAATGATTTCTAAAAGTATATGTTTCAACACCCTTCAGGAGACTGAGTTGAATGGGGAATTATACCAAGAAAATCTACTGTTTAAAACATAAAACTATATCCAAGTGGAAAGTCTTTTAAAAACCCACCATAAGTCTACTTTTTATTTAATTTAACAGTACTCACAATTTACAAAATGTCAGGCGAAATTTTAATATGTTAACAATATATTGGGTGAACCGACTGATAAAATAATACTTTTCTAAAATGAGTCAGCACATATATAACTCTAAGCAATAATATTGTTTGTTTTAGGTTATGAATAGTATAAAATCGGAAATAATTTTCCTCTTATAGTTTACATATAGCACAAATGTTTCAAGTTATTTTATATTTACATATATGTTATGTATACATACATATCTACTTTTAGACCATGTTAATTAAGAAATACATAAATTCTAAACCACTGACCTTTCAATCTCAAGAAACTAGTTTCTTCCAGCAGATTTCAGGCCTCTGAAACCATGTTTTCAATCCGTAGTTATGTCCTTCATTTTTCCTTTGAAAGGAAGGAAAGACATTTCAAAGGGGGGCATAAAGCTACTTTTTCAAAGAAATAACAGAATATAGATTTTTTAAAATACTAGTATGGCATGTCCTCAAGCAAGCACATAAATGGCAGAAATATAAAGATGATAGAAAAAAAATTTGGAAGCATGGGGCATAAATTTGTTATTCAAAAAGCTAAATAATTTTTAAGAGGCACATTTAGATTCAAACCAAGTTTGTGAGAGTGAGAAAACTCTTCTTTGCACAGAAGGGATCAATGGATGAATAAGCATTTATTTTATTCACCAAGTGGGAAATTTAAAAAAAAATGTTTAGACCAACAAATAACTCAGAGGTCTTCAAGAATTGTACATCCCTGGGAAATTCAACCAAAGTGTAATAATTGGTTAGTTCATGAAAAGGAAAGTAAACAAAAACTTTCTTTCCCTTGAAATATTTAAAATATGTACAATTGAATTATTTGGATAATTCAAACCATATTTTATTAGGAATATACAATATGACTAAACCCAAAGAAAATATTACAAAAAAAGTGATGCTAATAATATGGTGTTCACATTGTCTGTTTTAAGTTTGTGTATCTGTTTATATATATATATATATATATATATATATTTAAAATTTACATATCTAGAGTGGATAATCATAGGAATTAGAAATGATATAGAGGTTTATTCATAATTCAACATTAATGCTTTTATGTTTAACTGCAGCTTAAAACTGCTTTTAAAAATAAAATTGATTGCATAATAAAAGGGAAGTTTACAAAAAAGGTGACTGAGTCTTTCATAAATTAGATTTAAAAAAAAATCATAGGTATCCTTTCTCAGTGCTAGTAGTAACAATGCTTGGGCACATTCTTCTTAAATTAATATCAAATACTGGCAGTAAAGACAAACTCTTTATTTTCATCCCCCCCAACTCAGATTGAAATGTTTGCACCTTCTAAATCATAAGTATATTCTCTAATCTTTCAAGATAAAACATTAATTAGGATTAAACTAAAATTTATCATATATAATATATATGTATATATTCCCTGAGAAAGACTCCTAGAAACTTTAACTAGTCTCATGAAGTATAAGTTATTTAAGGGGTTATCATATTAAGCATAAGTGAATTACAGTTGACCACTGCAAACCATTGGAAGAAGTGTTATATGATGATAAGTGAAGGTAGAAATATGACATTGCTGTTGCTATTAGTTCTTTGTTTTCTAAGAAGACCAGTAATATCATGGGCTATGTCTTGACTCATGGGTGAATTGGATTTAATTGAGGTAGAGTTGCGCAAAGTCATCAGCCTCACTTTCTCTTCTAGAATCATCAAAATTCAGTGCAAAACAAGACAACTGGTAATGACCTGGGATGCCGTGAATGATCTTCATGTTTTCAGTGTCTGCCCAAACTGCCTTCATGGCCATTGGTACAAATTTTTCTCATCTGCTCATTCTTCTGAAGGAAGTCTTCACATGCTTGGGGTACACATCCACCTAACTCACTATGGATCTGAGGCCTATTGTTTACCCTTAACCTGGTTTAATCCATAGATTGAGACAGTTTTACCAGGATCTGGTCTCTGGGCATGTTAAAGCTTCTTGGAGCCCTAGGTGAGAGTTGTGTGAAGGTGGAAAGCAAAGGTGGATGAGCAGCCCAAAAAAGGGCTTAACAAGCTTTCCCACCAGAGTTGCTAATCCTCCCTGAATACCTTATACAATACTTCATACACCTCAGAAATAGAATATATGGGTTACTTGAACTGAGTTAAGGGATAGTCTGAATCTAGATTGATATGTTTGTTTTCAGTAGAGCTTAATTGGGGATAGGATCTTTGTGGCCTGGTGATTAAAGGCAATCAATAAGACAGGCTCTAGAAGTAAGAGTTCGAAGCCAAGTAAAGATCACAAAGAGTAAACAATAGGCTGTGCTGAGTCAACTAAAAGATAACTAGGATATTAGGTCCAAGGCACAAGAAAGTTTTCAGCAGTTCAAAACTGGGGACCCACAAAAGGGGATAAATATTAGTGAGATGATTGTATTTTTATACAACTTTATTGCATGTTATCCATCTTCTCTGCCTTCCTCTATTGGCTGATGATGGACTGACACAAAATCCAATTCAAGAATTGAATTTGGAGAATAAGTCAAAGAAACTATTGATCAGTATAAAAAATTAAGGTAGATCTAGATATTCCTAAAAAAAGAATAAGTAACTCCATCACGACTGCAAGCAGAGACTCAGATGAAAAATGGGATTTTCCATGACTATAAGAATACCTGGAAGAAATAAAGCAAGAAATTTTTAAAAATTATTTTTACCGGCCTTGGAGTCAGGGTTACCTGGGTTCAAATCCAGTCTCAGACACTTAATAATTACCTAGCTGTGTGGCCTTGGGAAAGCCACTTAACCTCATTTGCCTTGCAAAAATATTAAAAAAAAAAAAAACAGGCGGCTAGGTGGCATAGTGGATAAAGCACCAGCCTAGGAGTACCTGGGCTCAAATCCGGTCTCAGACACTTAATAATTAGTTAGCTGTGTGGCCTTGGGCAAGCCACTTAACCCCATTTGCCTTGCAAAAATCTAAAAAAAAAACAAAAAAAATTATTTTTAAATTATCACTTCTTGATTTCCAGAGGTAAACTGTTTTTTTTACATTAAAAGGAAAACAACCCATTTTTAAATCTTGATTTTGTTAGAATGTTTCTCTATTTATTTTTTTAAAGATGAGGTTTGCAAAGCAATGGGGTTAAATGACTTTCCCATGTTCACACAGCTAAATAAATATTAAATGTCTTAGGCTGGATTTGAACCCAGGTCCTCCTGACTCAATTCACTACAACATCTGTCTTCCCCTGCTATAATATTTCTCACTGGAACAATGAATTTCTATTTTAGGGAGTCTATTATTTTAGATAAAGTTTACCAGTTTCTCTCCTAGGCTATTAATTATCCTTCCAATTCTTTCCTTTAGAGTTTTTACTTAATTTTTAATTTTCTTGATTTCTTCTAGGTATTTTTACAGTTCTTATGGAAACTTTTTTTCTTTTGAGTCTACTCATAGCTGTTATAGTTATTTGTTGCTTTTTTATAGGGATTTCTAGATCTACATTAAATTTTAGTGTAGTTTATTTGATTTACTCATCTTTGCATGGATATCTAATGGGTAGTTTTTACATCTATTGGCTCTGCTTAGTTAATGGGTTTGTTTTATATGAATAGCACTCCTACTTCATCCATCTTACTTTGTGGTACCTGACAGTGGATGTATGTTGACAAGTTTTCCCCCCTTCCTCTTCGTTTGCAAGTTAAAGCCATCTCAATCAACAAGTAGATGAGTCAACACACATTTTATAAAGCACTTGTGTGCTAGTCATTAGGTTAAGTATCAAAGATACAAAGAAAGATAAAAATCAGATCCTGCTTTCAAGGAGCTTAGAGGACTTGAAAGATGCAACACACAGACAACTGTGCAAACAAAACATATACAGAATAAATTGGAGGCAATCATAGAGGGAAGGCACTAGCATTAAAGGAGGAGTAAAGAAAGGCTACTCCTAGAAAGTGGATTTTGGCTGGGACTTAAAAGTTTGCAAAAATTAGTTCTTCTATGTCTTATTCTTTATTTCTGGCCAAAAGCATATCATAACTATATGTTGAATTCTGATCCAGAAATTTTAACACTATCTTGACACCTTTATCAGCTCTTCCTTTTCCAAATACACTTTGACTATTCTGAAACCTCTAACTTAAATCACCAGTAGTGATTATAAAACAAATAAAACTTGGTCTTTGGTTTCTTGCCCAGAGTTTCACAATTCTTGGAGATGCTTTCTAGGTTTGCTCCAGCATCATTTATCCTCCCATAAATTGCTAGAAGTGAGTATTCTTTTTTTTAAGTCATTCTAAATATTTTAATAAGAGTTCTTTTCAAAATATTTAAAAATATCAGTTTGTGAGGATAAACTTCTTTGGAAAAAAAAGAAAATAGAATGCAGGTTGCCACAGAGTTGAGAAATTTTCTTCATTCTGGGTTGGATCTGAGATTTCACTGTTTTCCTGCTCAACCTCGTGCTGCTCTGTAATTTCTTCTTCTTAGTATCTAGGTTTACAGAATCTCCTCTTCTTGAAATAAATATCAATAAGATGCTTTTTATACCTTAAAGGTTTTTATCCTGGTAAAAGTGGCAATGCCAAATTTCTGATGGGTCCTTGCAGAGGAATATAGTTGATGGTCAGAGGTCCAGTAACCAGTAACAAACCACTAGCCACTAGTGCTTTAGGAAAACCACTTGCTTGCTCCTGTGGTGAACTGTAAACATAATCAGGAATGTTCCAGTGGTGATACTAGCTCTAAGTCTCATCATTTGCTTGCTGAAGGCTTTTTACCTTGACTTAGCAGCTTTCTGGGTGATCCTCAGTATGGTAATACTTAGCCATTTTGAGAATTTTTACCACTCTGGTTCCTACATTCTTATTAGTAGCAAGGCATCTTTTTTTTCTTTTTTCCTTTAAATCTTTTTGGTGCAGTATATTTCCACTTGTACCTGTCTTGCTAGGAAGACATCACAGACCTCGAATAACTACTGATCCCTCCAGCCAGGACTGGGTTCCAACTGCATTGCTTTTGAGGTCTTTTCACCACCTTTTCAAACACATCTTCCTTTTTGTTCTTCTTTTCTTCCCCCCCCCCTTTTTAATATTCTTTTCCTTTGACTCCTTTTGGGATTTTTTTGTCTGTCATTTTGAGAGAAGGAAAAGAACAAGTACTATTCTTAAGATTTGACAGGCTTTAGAAAGCTCTCTGTCACAACTGAGATCCATAAATACATGTCATGAGATAATCCATGAATATATTCTTCTTTTTGTTAATCTACTTCTCCAAATGGGGCACCCAGACAACACTCCAGTTGCTGTCTCAGCAGGGCAGTGCACAATACAACTGATACTTTCCATGTTCTGGACACATATCTTTTTTAACATAGCAAAAGATTGTAGTCACATTTTTTAAATGTCATATTGCACTGTTGATTCATATTGAGCTCTCAGTTGACTAACCCCCAGATTTTTTTCAGACAAATTGTTCTCTAAATGCACCTTCCATATTTTATGCCTATCTGTTTATTTTAAACAGACTCCTATTTTTCTATTTCTTTGTTTTACAAAACATATAGATATTACATTTTTCTCCATTTAATTTCATATTATTGGATTAATTTTAACCCATAAAGATAAGTTTGGATTCTAGATCTGTTATCCAATGCTTCAACTATCCCTTTCCATCTTTGTGCCACCAAAAGATTTTAAAAAACACCATTAATGAATTTATTCAAGTCAGTCCTGGTCTGCATATTCCTCATTTATAAAAACATAGTTCTCATACTACTGATGTTGTCCTACACAATTTAGAATCCTCTACTGATGATAATGTCCTTCTGAGATTGATTATGTGTTCTCAATAAGATGTGACATTCCCTTGACCAAGTTCAAATCCTTAATAGATGAATTCCTGGCTTTCCCCATTCCCATTGACACTACATTAAGAATGATTTCCAAAACCAATTTGCATGATTAAGTCAAATCTTTGGGGCACGGGCATAATCTTGAGAGAGAGAGAGAGAGAGAGAGAGAGAGAGAGAGAGAGAGAGAGAGAGGATCTAACAGATCTAACAGAAAGAGAAGATCTAACAGAAAGAGATCTAACAGAAAGTAGAATAAGAACTAGGAAGTCAGGCAGAGAAAAAAGATAATCAAATACATAGACTGATTTCTTGAAAGGAAGTCTGCCCAGCCAGTTAAACTCTCCAGAGACCATTTGTATAAAAAAAAAAAAATAACATTTACTCTAAGAAACTATATGTATCAGAGAACCATGTGGCTCCAGGGATGATAGTGGCAGGCATTATTAGGTTAAGCTAGAAATGACAAGAAAGTGAACTGGCAGTAGTGGTAAAATGACAGAATTCCTGGAACCAGTAAAGGAGTTCTGGACCAACTCTCTTGAATCCACTATTCTATTAGAACAGCATGAGGAAGAATAACAATGGGGAAGAACAAATCTGAATCTTGTCCTTCATAGATAAGGTGAATTTGATGGACTACACTTATGCCTGAGAGATGAGGCAATGAAGACCATGAAAAGTCCCCAAAGTGAAAAAGATTGTACAGGTCCTTGAAAGAAATTGGAGATCATCACAAGAAAGGACATCTTGACTTTAGAGCAGGGGTTCTTAAATTGTAGTCTACACACACTGTGGTGTCCATGAATAGATTTCAGGATTGGAAAAAAAATACACCTTTTTTTCAGTAACCACTAACTGAAATTTAGCATTTCCTTCAATTATTTAAAAAAAATTATTCTGAGAAGGTCCTCAGTCTTCACCAGACTGACAAAGGGACAATTACCCACCATCACACACACAAACTCCTACTCCATATCAGACAAATAAAGAAGCATTAATTAAGCACCCACTAAGTGACAGAAATGATATTTAAATTTGAAGATAAGAAGGAAGATAAAAACCAAACCAAAAGAAAACAAAATATAACAAAACCTCCCTAATATCAAGGAGCTCACAGATCAAAGTCTAATGGAGAACCTGCAAACAACTATGCACAAACAAGACAGACAAAGGTTAAACTTAGATATTTTCAGGAGAAAGGCACTAAAATTAAGGAGGTCTTAAAAGGTTTCTTGCAGAAGGCAGAGCTTTAGCTGAGATTTGAAGGAAGCCAAGGCAACTTCAGTGATTTTCCTGTGTGTGCAGACTAGTATAGTATTATGAATCTGGAGAACTCTACAAACTTGGGGTTAGCCAGAGATCATCATTGCACTTTTTTTGTCAGGGTTAATGAAGTCTGTCTTGTATTAAAGAGGATACTCTATTGCCCGGGAGCTGAGAGATCTTTACCTTTTGCTGCCAGGAGTAGCCAGGAGTCAAATTCTGATAATCCTAGGGGAAGCCCTGGGTGAATTCATTCATAGCAGCTAATTCTCTTTTACTACTTTTTCACTTATCTTGAATTTTAACATTTTTTGTCTAATCTCTTTGAGGTTCATTCTCCCTGACAGAGAAATCAAAAACAAAATAAAAATTCCAATTTTCTATCTTGTTTGTTCATGCTCTATCTCCCCCAATTAGTAATTCTAGTTCTTCTTTTATCCTTCTTTTTCTGCCAACCTAATTACATAAAGTCCCTTTTTTAATCTGCAATTAATCTGCAATCTCAGAATGTTAATATTCTAGCAGATATTCTTATCAAAACTTATCTCTCTTTTGTATTATTCCATAGTTGCCTACTTTTGCTTCTATTTTCTAACTTGTCCATGCATTGGTCAGTCATAAAGACAGTATGTGCTAGCAGCAGGACTTGAACCCAGGTTTTTCCAGCTTCCAGACCACTTGTCCACCTACTGGATATTCTTCCCCTCCCTAATAACATTCCTGGGAGGTAAGAAATATGAAAAGTTCTCTATTAATATTATCTATTCCACAAGATTGTGCTTTGTAAACCATAAAGAAATAAACAGGACATGTAGTTAATTATTGTCATTTATAGAGCCTATCTAATCATGCTTAATAGGTTTTTTTACTTGTGACAATTATGAATTAGAATTAGAAATATAATTGCAATAAGGAAGTTATTGCAACTAGGTTTGGTCAGTAAGGTAGCTTCATGCAAACTAGGTAGTACTAAATATTTATCTATTTAAATATGCTTTTATATTGAGAAAGAAATAATTATAAACAAAAATATTATATATTAAATGTATGTGCCAAGATCTCACTACAATGTCATCCTTGGACTCCTTGTTGTTTCTTTTAAATGAAACTATTCTTGTAGCAAGGTCTTTTTGTCCTTCCAGTAAGTAAATTCCTCGGAGTATTGTTGAAGTCAGAATACTGCTGCTCTAGAGAGGAGTGTTCCTGAGAATTCAGTTCATTAAGAGTTCAACATTTGCTAAATACTATGGACTGTTCTAGGCAATGGGAAGAAACAGTTTCTGATCTGATCACTGGGATCTTTTGATTTTGCACTGAAATGAACAGAGAGAGAATAAGTTTAACCATAAAACTGAAAATGTACTAATATTACATTTCAATAAACATATGCATGTAAGTGTGTGTGTATACATATAAAATGTCATGGGGAATGTATATTGTGAAGATGAGTCACATGGATATGACTACTTCCTTCAATTATTCAGTAAAGATTTCATGAAGGATGTGAACTTTCACAAGTGGCTACTTTATAGTGGGATAGAAGGGTCAGGAGGTAGAAGGCAGGAGAAAACTCCAGTGTGGGAAAATGTTAGTTGAAGAATCTATTCTCTGCATTAGTTACAGCTGGGATGAAGATGAGTAGGTGAGATTGGGTTGACTAGACAGGGGCCTCAGTGAGTTATTCTGGAAGTAATGAGTGAGTAGTATACAGAGAAGGAAGAGATGAAATGAGTACACTAGGACTTCAGAGCAGTGGTGAAGATCTTGGACTGTTCACAGAATGGGAGGAAGTCACTTTATGGTTTTTTTCAAAATAATATTTTATTTTTTCCAAATACACATAAAGACAATTTTTAACTTTCATTTTTTTATAAAAGTCTGGATTCTAAATTTTCTCCCTCCCTCCCTCCCTCCATCTCCACTTCCTAAGATAAAAAGCATAGATCTTATATGTGCAATTATGTAAAACATAATTGTAAAACATACTAAAGTAACAATGAGGCATTTTTTTGTCTTTTTGTCTTGAAGTTCAAAATGAATTTTTAAAATGTATAGTGAGATAAAGCATGGGCCCCAGAGTCAGAAGGACCTGCCTCAGACACTTAATAATTACCTACCTGTATGACAATGGACAAGTCACTTGCAAAAAAACCCAAAATAAAAAAAAAGAGTGCTCTGTTAATTTGTCAGAAGTCCATTATGGAATATAATGTGTTCTTACTTTTCCAGCTTTATTATATCTTATTCCCTTTCACACACTCTTTGTTCTAGCCAAATTGACTTTCACACAGTTTCTTATATAGGACAGTCTATAGTCCATCACCATGCCTTTGGCAAGGGAATCCCCTATGCCTGAAATGGACTCCTTCCTTACCTTGTCTTCTTAAAATTACTAATTTTCTTCAAAGCTCAGCTCAAGTGCTATTTCTTCCCTGGAGCCTTTCATGATCCTGACCTCCACCCCTGCAATCTCCCCTCCTTCCCAGCTTCTCCTCTTCCAAATTACTTTCTATTTATTCTAAATGCAATTGGATTTTGAGTGTATTTATTTGTATTTTAAATATATTTATATTTATTTTAAAAGTAATTTGAATCTCTTTATAGCCTTATATGTGTATGTATTACCTCCTGCTAATGAATTCAGTATTATTGAAAGCTGAAATGATTTCCTTTAAGTTTTTGTATTCTTGTTGTCTTATATGGTGTTTGGGACATAGAAGACACTTAATACATGCATATTGATAGATTAATGGCAGCAGTAGAAGAAAGAAATTCATGTTTTTATTGTTGTTTCTTATTTTGCAAGTAACTTGTGATACAGATGGGAATAGAGAAGCAAACTTTTTTCCCCCTCCATTTCCTAATGAATCTCTGATGGTGAAGACCATTCAAATAGACACAGGGGGAGAGGGAAGAATAAATATTTGTATAGTACCTACTATGTGCTAGGCAATGGACTAAGTAATTTAAAAAAAATTTTTAAGGCAATGGTGTTGGGTAACTTGCCCAATGTCACACAGCTAGACAATTATTAAGTGTCTGAAGCCACATTTGAACTCAGGTTCTCCTGACTCCAGGGCCAGTGCTCTATCTACTGTGCACCTAGCTTGCCCCTGAATTAAAGGCTTTTTAAAAAAAAATATTATATTACATTTAACATAGCATAAATTTTTGTCTGCTGGTGTTTAATCAATACAATTCCATCTTCTATAGACCACTGAAAAAGAGTTCTTTCAAGGAATATTTGTCATCAATTGGGGAACTCAGTGAAGAAAGTTAGGTGGCACAATATATGGGGTCTGTAGTCAGGAAGACCCAAGTTCAAATCCAGCCTCACTTAACTAGTTGTGTGACCCTGGGCACACAGGGTCACCTCTGTTAACCCCTCTGTGCCTCAGTTTCCTCATAGATAAAATGAAAGGACTGGACTGGATAATATCTAAAGTCCTTTAGGTCTATATTCTTATCTATTATTCTATGAGTCATTTTTTTACTGCTATGGTTTTCCCCTTCAGATATTTCATAGCTACATAAAAAAAAAATTTGTCCCTACAGTTTTCTATGTACTACCTACAGTCATACACCTTCATAGAGTTTTTGGCCTTTTGGTGGGAGAGCCAGGCAAGAAGAGCAAGAGTGTGTCTATGATATACTATATATGTATATGTATATGTATATGTATATGTATATGTATATGTATATGTATATGTATATGTATATGTATATTATATGTATATTATATGTGTATGTATGTGTATGTAAATGTATGCATATTTGTGTATATAGAGTACATATATGTGTGTGTAAATATAGATATATCTATATTTGTAAATATACGGCTATAGTTTCATCATGACTCCTATCCTTTACAGTATTAGTAACTTGGGTGATTTTAAAGATATTTTGATCATATATTTAATTTCCTTATAATCATCTCTATTTTATTTTAATTGTTTAAAAATACAATTCTGAGAAGGGGCTTGCCCAGATTGTCAATGGGGCTGGGGTCCAAGATGCAAACATGGATAAGTTCTGTAAAGTGATCCCCACCCCACTTTAGCCCAAGCCCAGCAAGTGTAATTATTTCCCAAATCATCTTTTTAATTTAATTTTCTATACCTGTAGATGTATATATTTTCCTTCCTAATGGAACTCTAACATCCTTGGCAAGGGACAATTTCACTCTTATTTTTTCATTTCATAGTGCTTGACATGTATGTAGTAGGTATTTATTAGTTAGCGATTTATGCAGTTAGTGCTTAGCAACTATTTGTCTATTGATTACTTTCTATAGTCTCAGCACCTGAAGCTTTGCCCTGGCAGAGTCTAAACACTTCTTCTGGGGACCAGGCAATTAACAAACCCTGCTCTTTGACACCTGTCTCCAGTTTACTGCAAACCCTGCTTCTATCAGTAGTCATTAGGCATACAGAGTCATGCAGAATCTCCCTCACTAATCAATATTTTTTCTTTAGGGTAGCTCAGGGCCATATAGCTCAACACTTCTCTTCCACTTCTCCAGGAAGAGGAGGGAGGGGTGTTTCATTAGCAAATTTCTAGGACCACTGGGACTGAGATTATATGTCATAATTTATCAGAATTTGACTGCCTTTTAGTGTTATCATTTACATTATAATCACAGGTCTTTCTCTCTCTCTCTCTCTCTCTCTCTCTCTCTCTCTCTCTCTCTCTCTCTCTCTCTCTCTCTTTCTTTCCCAGTACAAAAATGTCTCTCCTAGGAGCACGGAGTTCATGACCCTGAACAGATCGTTTCATGTCTGGAAACGTGACCAAGGTACTTCAGAGAGAAACATAAATCTGTTTGTACAAGGAGAAGAATTTAGATATACTGTGTTCCTTAAGTGATGAAGTGAGGATCAGAGGTTTAGTGCAATGGTTAAATGGCACTCACAATTGACTGTTAAAATATGGCATTGCATAATTAAAGAGCTGGCAAGTAGCAAGGGCTTTCACGCTTTAAAGGACAGCAATTTTGACAGAAGCAAGAACCTGGGGCAAAGAAATCTGAGAAAGGGAGAGTTTGAGCTTATCTTTTTATTAGGAGAATCTAAAATTTAAAAAATATATATATAAAATTATATTTATATACATATGTATATGTGGGTGTGCATATACATGCACAAATATATATGTATATATATATATATACACACACATGCACATACACACACATGCCTCATATTTTATACTTTCATAATACCTGTACACCAAAGTGTGTAATGATCACAAACTAATCATAACATGATCTCTCACTAAGTAAGAATGTAAAAACAGAAGAATTATAAATATGAATGCATTTCCACTTCCTCTACTACTTATTATGAAAATACTGAAATATACAGTCAATCTGTACAAAATATTCACTATTATTTTGTGTGTCTATGTGTACATGTGTCTATAGGTACACATATATGTATATATGATTATAGCATTTGTCATATTTTAGAAAGAAATTGAGGAATCTCATCACTAATTAACTTGGCACAAATAAAACTATTTATATCTTTTTTCAACACTTTAAGTTCCTTTATACAAAGAAGAACCAGTCAAGCATTCTTAATCTTTTCTGTATTATGGACTCTTTTGGCATCTGTTAAAGTCTATGGAACCTCACTAAGAATAATAATTTTAAATCCATAAAATGAAATACATAGAATTATAGGTAAAATCATATTGAGATATATAGCTATCAAATATATATTTAAAACAAATGCATGAACCATAAGTTAAGATCTCCTCTTCCAAGTAGTTTAGAAGGCATAAAACCTTTACTTTGTTGTCTTTTGGTTGTACTTGAAAAGAAGCAAACTTTCTAAAATGTCTTAGAGAATCCTCTTCTCACAGAGCAAGATGGATTATGAGAGAAAAGCAGCCTACTTGTGATGGAGTAGTTAGTAGCCTATGCTCCAAGAAGATTTGTCAAAAACAAAATGATGTGAAAGCTTCTAAATTTGTCAAAGGCATCCCCATTCTAACATAGGAAATAAAATGTTACTGCTGGAATTGGTCAGATTCCAGGAAATAACACAATTGTTTCCAGATGTTCCAAAATATGTACCCAACTGTGCAGCTTTCATCAGGCAGCACATTCTTATCAGGACAATGCAAAACTAGAAATTCAATTAAAGAAGGATGGGCTGTGGCCACTATCAGGAATAAAAAAGAACTCCTTAGATAAGGTATTCTTTCTTTTGTTTTTTGTGGTATGTACCCCTTTGACTTAAAGTGAAATCTAAGGATCCCTTTTCAGAATTATGTG
Source organism: Macrotis lagotis (assembly GCF_037893015.1). Lineage (NCBI taxonomy): Eukaryota > Metazoa > Chordata > Mammalia > Peramelemorphia > Peramelidae > Macrotis > Macrotis lagotis. The sequence goes on from NC_133658.1 coordinate 699,640,217, forward strand.
TTTAAAATAAAAATATATAGAATTATATATTCTAAAAATTCTCAAAATTGCTATACACATGCACTTGATAGACAGCTTTTCATATGAAGATGAATATTGGATATGTGTATTCATTTAAATATTATAAAATGAGGGAGATAACATCACAATATCAATGTATAAATAAGGTGCATGTGTATGTATGTATTGTATGTGTACAAGGCATGCATGCACATATATGTAGGAAAGTGGATCATATATGTATCGGAATGTGCATTTATATGTCATATTTATAAAGAAACCACATTGTATTCATGTATATAATATATGTATAAATAAGGAATATATGTATATATACATACATACATGTGTATGAAGATGTGTATATATAACCATTTAAATCTATATATATTATATGCACATACAAACACACCTTGTTTGGATATTACTGTCTGCATGTTGTCTCCCTCATTAAACTGTGAGTTCCTTGAAGATAGTCCCCTTACTCTCCGTGGTTATCAGTAGATAATTATTATTTCATTAGACTTAATTAGCCTCTAGTCAAGGATACCAATTTGTAGGCATTGTAAAAGCTTAATTAAGGCCCAAACTAAGATTGTTATGATGTCTAAAGAAGGGAATTGGTGAACTACATGATTTGGAGTTAGAATTATCAAGACCTGTCAACTGGTTGAATGTGTTTTATGAGAGAAAGTAAGGGATCGTGGATGACTCTGCAGTTGTGGACCTGGGGGACCAGGAGGCTGCCTGGGGGAGACACCTTGACAGAAACAAGGAAGTGAAGGGAAGGGTGAATTTTTAGAATGATTTCTGTTTTAGACGTACTGAACTTGAAATAATTCCAGGACATGTATTTAGATAGGTCCCACTGGTGGTAGTTGATGTAGAGATGGAGATCAGGAGAAACATTGGAGCTTTATATATAAATCTGTTAGTCTTCTGCATATAAATAATAAATGAATCATGAAAAATAATGAGATCATCAGGATAGAGTTTTAGATTATATCTACCATTAGCGTACAGGATTGTGGATGATTAGCCAGAAAATGGTCTAAAGAAGCACAAAAAATAAAAAGTATGGAGGAACCAAAGAATGCAGCGTCATAAAAACCTGTAGAAGGAAAAGTATCCAGTAGGAGGTCATCAATTAAGTCAAATATTGTAGGTGGAATCATTTGTATGTCTCAAAGGGAGCTCCTTGAACATATGCTTAAAGGCAAAAATTCTTATAGTGGGGTTAATAGACAAGTTCATGGATCAGAAAAATAGATTTCAGAGAAGTTGTAAACTTGGATGGGAAAAAAACAATTACATCTTTATCTTTGCAATTCTATATATTTTATACAATTATAATTATATATACATATGCATGATAAATTTGAAATAATCAACAAAGGGAAGGCACTAGTATTAAAAGGAATAAAAAAAAAACTTCCCAGAAGGTTGAATTTTAGATGTAAGGCAAACTAGAAGGTGAAGATGAAGAACAGTCAGTAAAATTACTTAGAATCTGTGGATGTTTTGTTTGAGTAATAGCATGGTGACCAGTGTAACCATATCTCCAAGTTTATGGGAATGAGTAAGGGTGGGTGGAGAATATGGGTTGTCAAGAGCTTTGAATGACAAATAGAGGATTTTATATTTGGAATATATAAGGAGTTATTGGAGTTTATTGAATTTTCATTCATGGGACATGATATGGTCAGGCCTGTATTTTAAGAAGATCTTTTTGATAGGTAAGCAGAGGATGAATTAGAATAGGGAAACATTTGTGTGAGGGACCCCAACCAGCAGGTTATAACAATTGCATCAGGATGGTCACAAAATCAGAGGACTAGAAGGGATTACACAAGATGCTTTTTACAAAGGTAGAAATAACAGACCTTAGCAAAAGATTGGATTTAGGAGCCAGGGAGATAGTGAGGAGCTGAGGATGATATGTTGGTTTGGAGACTGAATGACTAAGAGGATGATGGTATCTCTGACAATATTAATATTAAGAAGGGAGGGTTTGTCGGGAACGATAATGAACTCAGTTTGGGGTATATTATCATATTAAGATCATCGATTCAGCACTGAATCTTCACTGAAAGAGAGCTTAATTAAGCACATAGAATGTTAGAGCCAAGAGAACACAAATATCATAGCTGTGAGGTATTTTTGAACAAAGGGTTTTGGAGATGGAAGAGACTTTAGAACATAGAATACTAGAGATATAAAGCATCGCACAACATGGAACATGAGGCCTGAGAAGGACCCTTGAAATATAAACTGCCAGAGCTGATGACTTTCTCACAATAGCCAATGAGAGGCCATGGGAATAAAGGGAAAAGGCTCAAGTTCTCTTCCTCTGGGGCCATATGGCTCTCCTTGTCCCTCTACTTCCCATCCCCCCACCCCCCAAATGGGCCTCAATTCTTGGCCTCTTTGTCCTCTTGCTCTTGATACAGAAGGAGTGACTTTCTATATCCACACCGGTGCAAATTGAAACAAGGATTCATTGTCACTGCCTTCTGACATGAATCTGGTGTGACCAGTGTTATACAACAACTTTTCTATCTCCTGGCCTTCTACTCCTTCAAGGTCCCTCACACTGGTGAGATCCTCTCAAGACCTTTATTGTGGGAATGGGCACAAACCAGCTATTCTTCTTCCCCTTCTGGCTCTGCTTCTGAATTTGAGGTCATATCAAAGACATTCCTTCTTTCCCTCCTTTTCCTTTTCAGTTCTCTTTTATACATTTTCTTCCCCCTCAACCCCATTAGAATAGAATCTCCTTGAGAGCAGGAACTGTCTTTCTTTTTGCTTGTATTTGTATCCTGTGCACTTAGCGCAGTGACTGACACACTTACCTCCAGTCCCTCCCCTCTTCCATCCAGACTCCACACAGCTGCCCAAATCATATTCCTAAGAGAGAGATCTCTATGACCTTATTATCCTCTCAAAAAAAAATCCAATGATTTCATCTTGAGTCTAGAATAAAATACAAGTTTTTTGTGTAGCCTTTGAAATCCGTTTGAATTTGACTAAAGATTATTCCCTTCCTAGAGTCAATACACATAAATTCTTCCTTTTCTTACATTCTATGGTCCATCCTGATTTACTTAACTATCACCCATACCTTGCACTCCTTTTCCATTCTCTCCATCCCTTTGTATGGACTGCAGATATGAAATGTAATCCCTCCTCATGTCTCTCTATTAGTTTCCTTAACTCCTTTCAAAACTGGCTCAAGGGTGCAAATACTTTTATGACTCTCCCAGCTTCAAGTACACCCAGGTCCTTGAAATATGACTGTGCACTTTGTATGTAAAGTGTCCTTGTTAATATGTGCTTATATCTCTTGATGGAATGTAAACTATTTAAGAGCAAGCACTATTTTAGAGGATTTTTTCCCTTTGTATTTTTAGTGGTCCACAGAGCCTAGAACATAGAAATAATTTATTTAAATGCTCTTTGATTTTTTTTTTAAAGCTGTCATCTTGAAACTACAAGATTAGAGTCCTCCTTGATAGGAATATTTCAATAAAGCCTTGACCTGAAACTCTGACAACTTCTTAAAGATTTCTGAAAAATTTCTATGAAGAATTAGTAAAAAAAAATTAATGAGCTAAGGATAAAAGTGTTTTCTCTTAAAAGATAATAATTACAAAGCAAAATCTTTTATAGAAAAATATAGTTTAGAAGTCAGCAAATATGGCTCGAGTCACCTCTCCCTCCACTTCTTTTATATGACTTGATGAAGAATGTTTTTATATTTTTAAACATAGTAAAATCTGATTTACAATTATGAAAACAATTATAAATTTGCTGACCATATAAAAACAGACTCCTGACAAAATATATAAAGTGTTGGACTTGGAGCAAGGAAAACTGGAATTCAAAGCCTGCCACTGATTCTTTCTTGTTGTGTGACCATAATTAGATCACTTCTTTTTTAACCTTAGGGTTTTTAGTTGCAAAATGGTAGTAGTAGTAATATTACCTTTGGTATCTTATCTCACAGGAATTCTGTGAGGCTCAAATGAGTGATGTGCATGTAAAACAGTTTTCAGACAGCAATCCCACATGTATGTTTATTGCTATTGTTATTGTTATTATTGATAATTTTATTATAATCACAAGTGAAATTTTTTTCACAAGATTTAAAAACACAGTAAATACATGACAATTAGTAATTTCTCAGTCAATGTATGTATTTTTCTTACATACTTTATATGACCAACCTTTTTTTTCCATTCAAACATATATTGGCAACAAAGTATTTCCTGCCATTTTTTTGTACATTATCATAGGTAGCTTGCTTCCTGTTAATGATAAGTCATACAATTTCCTACAATCCTTTGGGATTTTTGTGATTTTAGTCCATCTGTGATGTTTGCAAATATATAATATCAATAAGAAAATATTTGTCTTAAAAGAAGAGGACTTTTGTAATGGTGGTAAGTTTGGAATCACTGAAAACACTATATACTTCTTCAAATGAAATTCAGTCTAGTTTGTTTTTCTTAATTCTGGGAACAATTCTAATCCTTTGTCACACTTGATCAAATCTCCTGTATTGAGGCCCTAATCCGATGGCCTATCTTTCCTGCTACATTTCAGAATATGGACATTTATGTGTATTTACATTCATTTTGTTTTTTCAGCTGGTCTAATTAGGCTAATCTCTTTCTCTGAGGAGGCTTGGCTTCATATAATTAGTGCTATGTTTCCTACAAATTGGTATTGTTGAAGGGAACATTCCAACATCAGTTAAGTCTTGTTTTCTCTAGACTTCAAACCATATATCTTCTCTGACAATGACAGACACCTTTGGTGAACATAGCCTCCTTTGCTGAAGACCTTGCTTGATGCCAATTCTCCTGGGCTCACTGAACAAAGTTGTCTCTGTGGGCTCAGTTGTCATGGAGTCATGTAGGATTTTGATGTACATATAAGATACACCTTGTCTGAGGAGAGTGGTCAAGTACTTTTTGCTCCACTACTTTTTTAAAATCAAAAGATAAAAAACACAAAGGGAGCCTCCTTTTAAAGTCATTCTCAGTTTCTAAATTTATGATTGTCTCATTCTTTTCATTTCTTAGTTCTATGGCCATAAAAATATAGTTTATTGCATAAAATGACCTGGAAAAGTTTGCCTATTCCTTTCTTAGGAATCACCAAGTCCCCCAGTGGATAGAACACTGGCCTTGGATTCAGGAGGACAGGAGATTGAATTCGGCCTCAGAAATTTGACTCTTACTAGCTGTGTGACTTTGGACAAGTCACTAAACCCTGATTGCCTCATATCTAGGGCCATTTACAGTCATCTTGATTCATAGCTGGCCACTGGACACAGATGACTCTGGAGGAGAAAGTGAAACTAGTTGACTTAGCACAGCACCCCCTCACCCAAATCCAATTCACATTTTTGTCATGGCCACACCTTCCTGATGTGGTCTTCTTCAAAAATGAAGAACAGGGGCAGCTAGGAGGAGCAGAGGATAGAACACTGGCCTTGGAAGTCAGGAGACCTGAGTTCAAATCAGAACTCAGACACTTAATAATTACTTAATGGTGTGACCTTGGACAAATCAGTTAACCCCCTAAATAAATAAAATTTTTAAAAAAGGAGGACAAACATCTAAGATACCAACAATGCATGCATATATAATTCTCATCAAGTGTTCATTGATTTGAGAAAATGAGTAAAATATTTTCATTAAATGCTAGTGTCTTCTTAGATGTCTTTACTTGGTAAGAACACAAACTATGATTCCTAACCTATCCCCTCCCTTAGCCTATACATGCTTGCACAGTCTTCTCTCCCTTGAGACATCTTAAAAATCAATCACAGTGTACACTTAAAAAGACAAATTTCATCAGTAATTATTGGGTTAGGTCATGCTCTACTTCCCTTCATTTTTGAGTGTGATTTTTTTTATACTTAATCAGTTACAGAAATGAAATTTTACCAGTGTGATAGGAGTTCTATTTTTTTGTTGTTGATGGGGAAAGATGACTAAGTCAATCCATTCCATTTTGTAGCTATTGTCCTCAAAATGTAGTTACTTCTAGAAATGCTCTACAGACTACTTGAACGGTTGACCAGATCTTGAAAGATCTCCTAAGATTCATTGTTCTTTAATTTCTTTGTGCTATTTTGTGAGACAATGTTGCCAATCATTTTCCAAGTTATTCTTCTATAAAATTTTACTTTCAAACAATATTGGTCTTGATTACCACATTTCTCTTCTGTCTAAGATTACTAATTTATTGTTTTTGGTCATCTGGTTGTGACTATTTTTTCTAGAAATTGAATCAGATTTTGTTTTTTTAGGTTTATCCATTCCCCCCCTTTTTTTTTTGAGTGGACAATCTTTTTTACACAGGTTGATTGAATCATACACACTGCCCTCTTCTCTTCTCTATTTTTTTTTTCTCCTTAGAGGTAGTTAGGTGGCACAGTGGATTAGAGCCCTGAGCCTGGAGTTAGGAAGAACTCAGTTCAAATCTGTTCTTCCACACCTACTGGAAGTGTGACCGTGGGCAAATCATTTAACCCTTGTCTGCCATGGTTTTCTCAACTGTAAAAAGAAGACAATAAGAAAGCCTCCCCGCCCCCTCCAGGATTGTTGGGAGAATAACCTGAGATATTTGCAAAATATTTAGCCCAATGTCTGGCACATGGTATTTAATTCCTGAATTCTGCTTTAACCAAGCAATGTTTTTTCTATGCACAATGACTTTTAAAATGTAGATACAGCTGTAGCCAACTGGCTAACTTTAATAACTCTTCAGATGTATTTGATTTCATTTTTTCTCCTCTGTGGCTTGGTTCAAGATCTAAAAACTCAGCAATTTCTGATAATCTTCTTGAAGAAAGCAGTGATATATATATATATACACACATGCATGTGAGACTTCATTGTGCTCTAAGATCCTTTAGCTTCTTTTTCCCTTGATCCTGAGTCATTTTTCCAGTGTAGTTTTCATCATCCTTTCTTGTGTCAATTCTGACAATGAAGTTGATAACTATTAGTTTTGAGGATCTTACCAAATTTCAACCATTCAGTAAATAATTATTAAGCATTTACTATAGGATTCAAGATAGCAGAGAACTCAAGATAGCAGCTGGATTCTCCAAACATTCCCCTCCAAACAACTTTTTTTTAGTTGGGTTTTTTTTTTTGCAAGGCAGTGGGGTTAAGTGGCTTGCCCACACAGCTAGGTAATTATTATAAGTGTCTGAAGCCGAATTTGAACACAGGTACTCCTGACTCCAGGGCTGGTGCTCTATCCACTGCACCACCTAGCTGCCCCCTTCCGAACAACTTTAAAATAATACTAATAAACGCTGAAACAATATAGCTAATAAAAAGTTGGAGAGATACAGTTTTCTAGCCCAAGCAAACCAAGAAAAGCTTGGTAGAAAAGGTCTGTGACACCAGGGTACAGGCTGGGCTAGAGCATACGTGACAACAATACCAGCTGTGGGCCTTGGAGGAGGCTACAGTGTCAGCAACATCGGCTTCAGAAACTCTCATCTCATATGTGTTCCAGGGAAGAAAAGAACACTTATGACTACAGAAGAGCAGAGTACCTGGTCACAGTTCAAAGGTCAAAAGATGCAAGAGATCAGGGATCCTTCCTAGATAAAGACCAGAGTACAGACCAGAAGGACCATGACCATAGCTCTCTCCAGATCATAATATCTTAAAAGCACCAAAAATTTACAAATTCCTAAAACTAAATGGCTAAACAACATTGTGAAGCTTCAAACAGCCCCCCTAACCCAAGGTAACAGAATCCAATATTGATATAAAATTCAAAATTATTAAACAGTTTGTGAAAAAAATAAAATAAACAAACAAACAAAAAAAAGAAACAAGACCACTACAATGGTGATAGGGAAACTCAAAGCACAAACTCAGAAGAAAACAATATGAAAACAGATACAAGCAAAACCTCAAAGGAGAAAAAAAATGCATATTAGACAGATACAAGCCCAACAAGAATTCCTAGAAGAGCTAAAGGAAAATATAGGAGTGGTAGAGAAAAAATTGGCAGGGAAATCAGTGATACAAGAAAATTAGGAAAAGAGATAAAAGTGGCACCAAAAATACTGAAAAACATTACACCTTCAAAAACAGAATTGATCAAATGATAGAAGAGGTTCAAAAATGCACTGAACTAATGAATTCCTTAAAAAGCAGAACTAGCCAAATGGAAAAAATAAAAACTCACTGAAGAAAATAATTCCTTAAAAATAAATGTCAGTCAAGTGAAAGCTAGTGACTACATGAGACATTATGAAACAGCAAAGTAGGGGCAGGGAGATAGATGGTGCAGTGGATAGGGCACTGGTCCTAGTTTCAGGAGGACCTGAGTTCAAATTTTTCTTCAGACATTTAATAATTACCTATGTGTATGACCTTGGACAAATCACTTGACCCCAATGACTTGCAAAAAAAAAAGAAACGAATTTTTTAAATAAGAAAAACAGAAATGTGGATTATTTCATTGGGAAAACTAACTGACCTGGAAAATTGATTGAAAGGCAATACTTTGAGAATTACTGAACTATTTAAAAGCTAAATCATAAAAAATAAAAAGGGATTCTGCCTTAATATCTTATAACCAGATGGCAAAATAAAAATTGAAAAAAAATGAAAACTCTAAGGAATATTATAGCCATATTTCAGGAGAAAACATTGGAGGCAACTAGAAAGAAGCTATTCAAATATTATGGAGCCAATCAGGATCACACAAGATTTAGCAGATTCCAAGAGAAAGGAGAAAAAGACTTGGAATAAAATATTCCAGAAGGCAGAGGATCTAGTATTATAACCAATAATAATTTATACAGCAAAATTCAGTATAACCCTTCAAGGGAAAAAAATGGACAGTTTTATGAAATAGAAGACTTTTCAAGCATTCCAAAACTGAATAGAAACTGACATTCAAACACAAGACTCAGGTGCAGCATAAAAAGGAAAACATAAAAAGGAAATCATAAGGGAATAAAAAGGTAAAACTATTTTATTTTCCTACGTGGAAGGATGATAACTCTTAAGAACTTTGTCATTAGGGCAGCTAGGTTGCGCAGTGGATAGAGCACTGGCCCTGGAGTCAGGAGTACCTGAGTTCAAATTTGACCTCAGACACTTCATAATTATTTAGATGTGTGGCCTTGGGCAAGCCACTTAACCCCATTGCCTTGCAAAAACTAAAAAAAGAAAAAAAATAACTTTGTCATTGAGGGAGAAGGAATCTACAGTCAAGATGGATGGCTATGAGTGGATTACGTTGAAATGATCTCAAAAAATAAATGATGGGGTGGGAAAGAGGGATGCACCAAGAGAAGAAGGGGAAAGGGAGAAAAGAATGGGTAAAATTATCTCAGTAAAGAGGCACCCCAAGGAAAACTTTTACAATGGGGGAAATGTTGGGCATGGGGTGTCAAGCAATGCTTGAACCTAATTCTCATCAGAAATTATTCAAAGGAAGGTTATACACACACACACACACACACACACACACACACACACACACACACACACACCAAAGAGCTTGGTTTAAGAGATTAAACCTCTGCCAAAGTCTTCTTTGAGAATGAAGAGGGACTTTTATGTCACAATGAAGCACCATTTGGGAGGACCATTTGGGAAAGAAATCTAGGGCACATTTCAAGAGAGAAAAATTATTTTTTTAAATGCTAAGAAAGGAGCACATCAAAAAGGAGTCTATCCCAAATCACATGGATCATTTGTTTCTGACCTATAGTACAGCATTCCAAGCTCATATTAGTCAGATCATTCAAATCAGACACACTGAAACTTGAATCTTAACATAATATTGTCATTTTATTTTCTTTGAGAACAAAGAACAACAACCAAACAGGAGAGTTATGACTAGAAAAACAACATGTCATGTCATAGGAATCATTTTGTGCATGAAATTGCAAATTCATAAAATTTACTTAAGAAACATTAAGTTTAGGAAAATGAAACCAGAAAAGCTCCTATTATGCAAATGACCAAAGATGGTTGGTCATGACCCTGAGCTTTGAATCATTCATTGGGTTCTAATAAGTAGGAGATATTGCTACTATGCAAAGAAAAAAATTAATTTCAGATGTCATAGTTTGAAGAAGTCAAGTTTAAACTGGGTGAAATTGTTTTTTATCTTAGATTGGGAATTTCAAAAGTCTACTTTAACTCTTAACAACGAAAAGGGCATAAATAAATACAAAATATTTGATAGGAACTTTGGCTATATAGACAGTTGCCCACCAGAAACTGAAATGATCTCCAACAAGTGAACATGGGATCCTTTTATTCCATAAGTTTGTATATTATTCCAGTTAGGGGGAAATTTGGAAGAGAGATATTTCATCCACAAATAGGGTCTTTTAAAGCAAGTTTTCCCAGGACCTTGTGAAAAATAAGTTCTATGGATGGTATCCTGCCTCATCATTTTATTTCTTCCTACCTCCCCCTCTTTGGTCCCTCCTCTTCTTTACCCCTGCCCAATATCAAACATTTACTTCAAGTGACATCTATGTCACCTGCTTTTTTCAGAGGTAGAAATCAGAGAGGAGTCAGTGTGGAATGCTCTGGAGGATGAACATAGATTTCTGAGGATAATAGAGAACCTAGAAAGGTCAATGCTTTGAAGTTAGCATTGTTATCTTAACCAGAATCTACTGGCAGTTATGAATTGTTGAAAATCTCTATCTGGATGTAGACTATTCCTGCTTCAAGCTAGTGCTCAATTATCTTCTGACTTACCAGGGGGTTTCGAAACTCAACTTATAATATAAAGGGACTTGTAAGTGCTTATCTTTTTGAGTGAATTCTTTTTAAAGAATCAGTCATCAGCATATAACAACTCTAAAGTAAGTTTCCATGGGACATCTAATAATGGAGTTTTCTGAGCTCAAAGTTTCCTAAAGTATTCTTTTACCACATGCTTTCCCAGTTAATTACATGCCATTTTGTATCAGTTGATGGCTTTTTATGCATGATTGAGTATGCACCAGCAAATGCATATGGTCTAAGCTTGAAAAATTTATCAGGAGTCTCTTATTTCCATTACTCTTATCGATTTGTACAAGTGGTGCCATCCTACAATGGAAAAATCACAGAATCTCAGAGTTGAAAGAGTAGACTATTCCTGCTTCAAGCTAGTGCTCAATTATCTTCTGACTTATCAGGGGGTTTTGAAACTCAGTTTATAATATAAAGGAACTTGTAATTGCTCATCAGTGGTCATCTAGCTCAACTCCTATTTGAACCAAAATCCTTTTTCATCATACCTGACAAGGGGTCATCTAGTCCTCATTCAAAAATGGTCACTGAGGGGAGTCCACTCCTTGGGGCAGCTTGTTTCCTTTTCAATAGTTTTAATTTGTTAGACATCAAGCTTATTTAAATAATCTACAGTAAAGTCTCAAGCAATCATTCAATCAAACAAGAAGCATTTGTTAAGTGCCTAATATGTGCTATGTACTCAATATATCTTAATAGTGATTTCTTGTTTATATGTTTGTGACAAGTACATTGGGGGAAGGGGAGTCCTAAGTAGTGAAGTTCTTTATTTTATTAAAGCCTTCTTTGTGACTTTAATAAACATTCTCACTTTATTTTAATATGAGAGTTTTAAATTCCCCTTTATAAAGTCCAATAATGCCCAAAATACAAGAGATATGATAGTGGTCCACAAGGAGATCCTGATTTTTGAGTTTTTAAAAATCACTTCACAAACAAAGATGGTTCAAGAATCTGGCATACATGTTATTTCCAGAGGATAACTTTTTCAATATTTGATCTTTTTTTGTTATAAATATTAGAGAAAGTCTTTTGGGGTGGCTAGGTGGCGCAGTGGATAGAGCACCGGCCTTGGAGTCAGGAGTACCTGCGTTCAAATCTGACCTCAAACATTTAATAATTACCTAGCCGTGTGGCCTTGGGCAAGCCACTTAAAACCATTGCCTTGAAAAAAAAATCTAAAAAAAAACTAAAGAGAGAATCTTTTTAAAATTTTACTTTTAAAAGTTGAATGTTCTTAATGCTAAATACTGAATTCTAATCTACTGATTTATTAGGGTACAACTACTTCCTTAGAAACTTTCTGAGTCACTTTTTCAATTTTATTGTTTCATGCCTAACTTGAAATTTTCATAAAATAACCCTTGGCTCCTAGGTTTTTCTCCAGAGAACAATTCCATAGAGATATAGGACTACAGGAATGTTAAATAGATCCTGTTTCAAGAGTCACAATTTGAATCACCTCTTTTAAACTTGGATTTGGAAATTTGGGGAAAGGAAGCAAAAGATTTTGCACCTTGCACACTTGAAGGATGGAGGACAATCATCAGAGTTGCAGTGGGCATCTTATCTTCGGATGACAGGTACTCAACTTTTTTCTTCAGAATGTCTCTGCTTCTGAACAGCGCAAGTCGGAAAATGAGGAGCAATCTCTTTCCCTGACTAAGAAATGATAGAACAATCTGCTCAAACTATATTACACATGGAGATATTTTTGTTTCCTGCCTCTCAACTCCTATAAAGAAAAAGGACTTAGTTCAAAGCTTGCATCTTCTTTAACTATGTGAACACATTTCTGCCTCCATTCCCCTCCTCTGGGAGAGAGGTGGAACCCAGGGGAAAGAGCTTATTTTCTTTCTTATTGCAGGCAGTTCAGTTTTCATTATTAGCTATTTGCTCCAGAATTACTTATGATTGTTGTTATTACTTTTGACTCTATTCCATCCTTTATGTCAAAGAAAATCAGGGTACTTCCAAATCCATGTCCCTTATTATCAATGACAGCAAGGAATTGAGATTTGGGAAGAGATTTTATTCCTTTAAAGAGATAGGAGGCATTGTGATGAGGTGTGAAAGAAATCCATACACAAAATTCTCACAGGCAAAATATGTATATATATATATATATATATATACATATATATATATACACACATATATATATACATATATATGTATCATAACTATATTTCCTAGGCAACCACAAGTTCCTCCATTACAGGAAACTATATAAGCAGATGCCATAATTTATATATGCCTAGACCTAACATAAAGGATTCCTTGAAGCAATGTGATATTAAGTAGGACCAGCCTCACCTGTAGTAAAATTGAAAAATCAGAAGACTGCTGCTTCATGTTAGTCTTCCCCTTCCTCTACCCACAGTCCTCCATTCAACACTATTACACATCCTAAAAGTAGAGTACTTTATGTCACATCCCATCTGTTATTCATCACATAAACATACACATACATATAAACATATGATACAGGTTAGACTAGGTAACCACAGAGGTTCATTCTAACTCTGAATATCTAGGATTATAGACAATCATACACACACACACACACACACACACACAATACATATATATGTAACTACGTAATACACATAACCTACAAACATACTCATATAGCCATACACATTGTATATTTATGTGTGTATATGTATACCTACATGTATGTCATGTGGATAATATTTTCCATTATATATATATATTTTCCATTATATATATATATATATACATATATATATATAACCCAAGTTTTAGGCATATATATGCAATTTTAAGCATATATGTATATGTAAGCATATATATATATATATATATATATATATATATATATGTATATACTAGAGCCCATATAAGTTGGCATTTTGTTCTACTGAAGAATCAACTTAAGTACATTAGGATCTTGTATTCTGTGCATCTTTTTGATCATTTTTGTGATAGTAAAGTTGTGGTGGTATAATATCATTTGTGAAACACTTCTTGTTCTTTTTTTATTTTCTTGTCAAGTATGTTCTTGATACATAAAGAGATTATTTTCTGTAAAACTCAAAACCTTGCAAAGAAAATGATTGATGAAACTACCATTGGCATATTGTTGGAAAAACAAAAAAATGTTTAAATTGAAAAAAAAGGAGAGATTATTTTCATGAAGATTTGATACAGATGAGAAATGAGGCATATAGGTTAATCATCATGGAGGTTCTTTCAGTCATCTTTCTTTTGGAAGAAGATTGATAATAAGGTTCATGTCTTTAGTAGCTTCTCCTCTTTAAAAAAAATTTTGATAATTGAGCATCTTCTAGCATAGACCACCTCTTTGTACACTTGGTTTAGTCTTGTTTTTCTATCTTTTTTTCTCTATATAAGCATTTAGTCAATCATATATGAATTGTTCGGTTAGAAGTTGGTAGTATGGGACTGGAGTTCAAAAGAGAAAAAGGAGGGAGATGAGTAGATAAATATAGCTATGAATCATTTGCATAGAAATGATGATAAAATCTCAAGTAAAAGTAAGTATTGAAAGGAAAGAAGATTGCCCAAGACAATACTTTGGGAAATATCTATGATTAGGATAGGTGGTCATATGGTTGCTAACCTAGGAAAGAAAATAAAAGTCTTAGGCAAACAGGAGAGAAAACAGTCATGACAGCAGAAGAGTGAAAATAACTATCCAGGAGGGAAAGTTGTTTATCAGGATGAAATACTGAAACAAAGGGGACAGCTACATGATGCAGTGGATAGAGCACTGGCCTTGGACTCAGGAGGACCTGAGTTCAAATGTGGCCTCAGACATTGATAATTACCTAGCTGTGTGACCTTGGGCAAGTCACTTAACTTCTTTTTTTGTTTGTTTGTTTTTTAGGTTTTTGCAAGGCAAATGTGGTTAAGTGGCTTGCCCAAGGCCTCACAGCTAAGTAATTATTAAGTGTCTGAGACCGGATTTGAACCCAGGTACTCTTGACTCCAGGGCCGGTGCTTTATCCACTATGCCACCTAGCTGCCCCTCACTTAACTTCTTTGCCTTTCAAAACCCCCCCCCCCAATACTGAAAGTAAAAAAGAATAAGAATTGAGAAAGGCCACCAGATTTAGCAATAGGAGCTCACTGGTAACTTTAGATAGAACAGCTTCAGCTGAGTGAAGAGTTACTAAGAACCTGAGAGATTAGGAGGCTAATGGTGCCCTCAATATAAAGAGGGAAATTCAGAAGAGTGGACTTGAGGAGGAGAGGTGGGTGAGAATTTATATTGCAACCTAGCCATGCTTTGTGATCCCCTGTAGGGGTGGGGGATGGGGAGTGGCATTACTCAATGGTAACTGCTCTCCAGCATAGGACCAATATGCTGAGGGGGTACTGAAGCGGGAGGGGAGGGGAGGGCAGTGGATTTTACTGGTATAGCTACTTGGTTCCTTGGGTTGGGTTAATTTATAACCATACTCAAGGCAACAGCATAGGAAGTGAGAAGTGGAAGGCAAGGGGAGTTGAAATAATTGTTTGGAGAAAAGTCCACAACCCATCTTCTCACCTTTCAATAAGCTGATCCCATGTCCCTTGGTTGTTGCTTGTACTTTGTTTTCCCAATTAACTAATTTTTATGTTTTTGCAAGGCAAATGGAGTTAAGTGGCTTGCCCAAGGCTACACAGCTAGGCAATTATTGTCTGAGACTGGATTTGAACTCAGGTACTCCTGACTCCAGGGCCAGTGCTTTATTCATTGTGCCCCCTAGCCGCCCCTTGTACTTTCTTTTCAAAGAAGCCCATGACATGTCCAGGGACATGATGCCATGACGAATAAGAGAATTGAATTTGACTGAGGGGGTGCTGTGCTAAGTCACCAGACTAACTTTCTCCTCCAGAGTAGTCTGGGTCTAGTGGCCAAATATCAGTCAGGATGACTGGAGATAGCTCTAGATGTGAGGCAGTCAGGGTTAAATAATTTGCCCAAGGTCACACTAGGAAGTGTTGTGTCTGAGGTCAGATTTGAATTGGAACCCTCCTGACTTCAGGGCATTTGCTCTATCCATTGTGTCATCTAGCTGCCTCCTTGGAGGAGGAGGAGAAGGAAGGAAGGAAGGGAGGGATAAATGCCTTATTTAGTATGTAGAGAACAAAAGTGCAGCATGGTAGAGAACAAATATAGTTCTACTGTTCTTGATGAAAAATAATTTGTTATAATTATTATTGCAATTCTTTAATATTATTATCATTATTACCATTTCATCCTTAAATGCCTTTGAAATGTTTTTTTTTTCTTAGCTGGGTCTCTTCTAAGCTTTCTTTAAATTGTTTTTTTTTTTCCTGGGCTGCTTCTTGTTTTCTTTTTTAAAAATTTTTTTAAATTTTATTTTGAATTTTTTGCAATTTTCCCCCTAATCTTGCTTCCCCCCCCCACTCCCCCACAGAAGGCATTCTATTAATCTTTACATTGTTTCCATGTTATACATTGTTCTAAGTTGAATGTGATGAGAGAGAAATCATATCCCTAACGAAGAAAAAGTATTGTGCCTGATTGTTGCACTAATGGAATGAGCAAGTCCATCAAGTTTGGTCATCACCCCCATGTTGCTGCTAGGGTGCACACTGTTCCTCTGGTTCTGCTCATCTCTCTCAGCATCAGTCCATGCAAATCTTTCTGAACTTCCTTGAATTCCCATCCCTCCTGGTTTCTAATAGAACGATAGTGTTCCGTCACATACATATACCACAGTTTGCTAAGCCATTCCCCAATTGAAGCACATTTATGTTAATTTCCAATTCTTTGACACCACAAACAGAGCTGCTATGAATATTTTTGTACAAGTGATGCTTTCTATACATTACTAAAATATTCTTGTTTAAGAGTAAATATAATACCCCCCCCCAAAAAAATATAGACCCTCATGAGAAATAAAGTAAAGGAAAGAGAAAAAAATGTGTTTCAAACCGTGTTCTGATACTATCAGCTGTCTTGGATGGATCACATTCTTTATGATAAGTCTGTCATAAAAATTACTTCCATATTTTTGCACTGTTGCTATTGCTGATTGTAAATCCCTCCATCCATTCTTCCCCACTACCATATATTATATTTTCTCTCTCTTTTCACTCTGTCCCTCTTCTAAAATGTGCTGTAAGGTAGCTGAGTGGTGCAGTGGACTGATCACTGGCCCTAGGGCCAAGAGGCCCAAGCCCATATACCATCCCTGAGACTCAGTAACCACCTGACCTGGTGGTCAGTCCCACCCAATCCCAGCCCCTTGAGAGAAGTAAAAAAGAAAATATGTTATATCAACTGTTCTCTTCTATGATCTACCCTCTCCTCTATCACCTATATCCCCCCCCTTTTCCCTTTCCCCCTTCTCTCATTTTTACTCTAGATGTCTATACTCTATTGAGTGTGTATGCTGCTTCTTCTCTGAGCCATTGCTGATGGGAGTGAAGGTTCCCTCATTCCCCCTCACCTTCCCCCCCCCCCCATATCATTTGCAAAAGCTCATTGTAAGAAGAAGAAAAAAACCTCTTTTATGCAAAATATCTTGGCCTATTCCACCTCTCCTTTCTCTTACTCCCAGTGCATTTCCCTTTTAGCCATTAACTTCATTTTTACAATATAGTATATCTTCAGATTCATCTTTCTCCTGTGCTTCATCTATAAAAGCTCCTTCTACATGCTCTATTAAATGAGAAGTTTCTTATGAGTGTTATCAGTATCATTTTTCTATGCAGAAATACATGCAGTTCATCATCATTAAGTCCCTCATATTTTACCTTTCTCCTCTGCTCTCTATGCTTCACCTGAGTCCTGTATTTGAAGGTCAAACTTTCTGCTCAGCTCTGGTCGATTCAACAGGAACATTTGAAATTCCCCTGGTTCATTGAAAGTCCATTTTTTCCCCTGGAAGAGGACACTCAGTTTTCCTGGGTAGTTGATTCTTGGTTGCATTCCAAGCTCTTTTGCCTCATGGAATATTATATTCCAAGTCCTGCAAGCCCTTAATGTAGTTGCTGCTAAGTCCTCTATGATCCTGACTGCAGCTCCACAATATTTGAATTGTGTCCTTCTGGCTGCTTGTAATATTTTCTCTTTGACTTGGGAGTTCTGGAATTTGGCTATAAACATTCCTGGGGGTTAGTTTTTTTTTGGATCTCTTCCCAAGGGAGATTGGATTCTCTCAATTTCTATTTTTCCCTCTGCTTCTAGGATATCAGGGCAATTTTCCTGTTGGATTTCTTTAAAAATGAGGTTAAAGCTCTTTTCCTGATCATGACTTTCAGGTATTTCAATAATTTTTAAATTATCTTTCCTGAATCTGTTTTCTAGCTCAGTTGTTTTTTCATTGAAATGTTTCACATTTTCTTCTAATTTTTCATTCTTTTGGTGTTGAAGTATTGTATCTTGACTTCTTATAAAGTCATCAGCTTCCTTTAGCTCCATTCTACATCTAAAGGATGTGTTTTCCTCAGAGAGCTTTCTTTTCTCCTTTTCCATCTGGCCAGTTCTGCTTTGTAAAGCATTCTTCTCCTCAATGACTTTTTGAACTGTTTTATCCATTTGACTTAAGCTGGTTTTTAACATGTTATTTTCTCCAGTATTTTTTTGGATCTCCTTGACTACATTGCTGACTTCTTTTTCATGTTTTTCCTGTATCTCTCTCATTTATTTTTCCAATTTTTCTTTTATCTCCCTTACTTGATTTTCAAAATCTTTTTTGAGCTCTGTTATAGCCTGAGCCCAACTTACGTTTTTCATGGAGTCCTTAAATGCAGGACCTTGTACTTCCTCATCTTCAGACTGAGTATTTTGATCCTTCTTGGGATCATAGACAAAGAATTTCTCAATGGTGCTCCTCTTTTTTCTCTGTTTACTCATTTCTCCAGCCTGTGCCTAGTGTTGGGGTGCCTCTTGAATTTTTGAGTACTATTGGGGTACCTGATTTGGGGTTTTTTGAGACACCCCACTGGGACCTTTATTCCTCCAAGGTCTTATATTCTCTTACCTGTACTTTGATATGGAGATGACCATAGGCATGTCCCTCTGCCCTGGAGCTGGGGGGGGGGTCCCTGCTATCTTAGTATGGAAGGCTAAATTGCAACCTGGATCTAAGTGTGGGCAAACAGCAGAGTCCTGCCCCCAGGACCCCTAACCCCCTTATGATCTGTGGGCTGTGCTCGAGGTGCAGGCTAGTTTCCCCCAATTTTCGCTGTAGGTTCTGTTACTGGTGCTCCTCACTCCACACTCATTCTGGTGTAGCAGATTTCTCTCATGGGCCCCTTCAAGCTGGTACCAGTGAACCCTGGGCTGGGTTGGGCTGGCCTGGGCTGGGCTGGGCTGGGGCTGGGGCTTTTTTCCAAACCCCGGTCCTGGTGAAACACACCTTTCTTGTGGAACTTCTGAGTTATCTTGGACTGGGAAAATGTATCACTCAGTCTTTCTGTTGCTTCTGCTCCTCTGAATTTTGTCTAGAGTCATAATTTGTTGGCTTTTGGAGTTTTGTGGGAAAGGAGTTTCCGGGAAATGCTGCCTTCATGTGGCCATCATGGCTCCTACCCCTGCTTTTTGCTTTCTTAAGAGGTGGTACTGCTTCTTATCTGCCACAATCCTTTTCTGTAAGATTTTACATATGAGTTTGTATTCTAAAGCAGTATTGTCCAAAGCTAATGTCAACTGTCTGCTGATTAAGAAAGATTTTTTGACTCTTTATGTCTCCTCACTATTTTGATGGGTTTACATGAGTTAAACTTCTTTATGAAATTATTTTGATCAGTAATTCTTTCTTTACTTTTTTGGGTCAATAACTTATTTAGATAGATCATATTATAGTTATTTTAATAGCACACATTTTTTTCTTGTTTTTATTTGTCATTGTTCTGTTTCTAGCTTTATATTTATTTCGGTTGCTTAAATTTATTAGTGGGCTGACTCTACTCAGATGGTTAATTCAGTAAACTAGGTCTCAATTAGTGCAAATAATGATTCTTAGAGTAGCTGCATTATTTGAATACAGACTGTGTATTTCCACTGGGCTAGAACCAATCACCATATTTTACATAATTATAACTACTAATAGTACAGATTTAAATATGTGACCATTTCAGGGAATTCATTATTTGCTCTAATCAGCACCTCACTGTAATTGTGACCTCATTAGGAGTTAGTCATTTCCATCTATTAAAATATGATCAATTTCATTTGTATGTTATTATTGGTTGATCATCACATTCAGTGGCTTTTGATTTATAGTCTACAAATGTTTGACAACTCTATCCTTTTCTCCTGAATCATGCCATCCATAATTCTTTTCACCATATGTGCTTATTTCCTCCTTTATATTTAAATCCTTGAGTATTAAAATTTTGTTTTAATTCAGAGTCTAATTAGATTACTTATAGAATTATTTACCTACTTATCCTCTGACTGATGATGGAACAGAAGTTTCTGTTATTTTTATATGCTGTTTTTGAGCATTGAAATATGAAATGGCCAAATGTCTCATGAAATGATTTTTCTTACTGTCTTTGTATTATAATGATATCAACTCTCTGACCTCCTTTATTTCCCTCTCTTTGGCGAATTTGTGAACCATTCTCCCTTAGAGTCTCAAATTCCTTTTTTCTTCTGCTTGCATTTATACTAAGATTATAAAGACTGATGCAGTGTGGTTCATCTAGTAGCATTTGGTCACTGGACAAGGCTCCCACATTTGTGAGTAGCAATACTGAATGTTTGATGGTCTGACAACTGATTCTTAGCCCTCTGTCTCTCCTTTTCCTCCACTCTGCTTCTACCATTACAGAAGAGGAAGGGAGGGAATTTTGCATGTTTCTTATTTTACTAATTAATTAATATGGTCAAGTAATACATTGCCACATGTTCAACTACTAATAACTCTCCATACTAAGCTAGACTGAACTTTGGGAAACAGATTGCTCCTGTGCTTGTACTCAAAACCTTCCTGCAAGGGAAAATCTACCAGATTCTGGTATGTTTTCATTTACCAGGATAACCTCCCTTCCATTCTGATGCATCAGAATGGGACTTTGTACAAGAGAAGTGAGAATATGTTCTAAATTTTTGATTCATTCATTTTCATTCATTCAGTCAACAAATATTTATTTGGCATTTAATATGTATATATAAAAGCTTAACTAAAGTCCTACTTTTTACTGGAGGCCTTTCCCAGTATGCTGGTGTTAACATGTTAATGGCAGAATGCTACTGCATAAAGGGAAACTAGAAAGGGGAGTGGGCAAGATAGAAAAGTGTGAAAATGGTCTGGAAGTGATATGGACGTTTGGTTCTGGGCAGGATAAGGCAAAAGTTCACCTCTAAGAGAGGCAAGAAGGGGATGGAGAAGGGAAAGTTAAGGTCAATGACCAAGGTGAAACTAACTTGGTAAATAAATGTCTGGGAAATAAATACATGCTATTTACTGTTTCCATACTCTACCTGTAAAGATGTGGGATCAGTCATAATGAAAACAATGTTTATGTAGGCTACATTTGTACCTTTTTTTCATCTCATTTTTTTCTTAAAAATTTTCCAAAAACTTATTTCAAAACATTGTTTCAATATTGAGGGGAGTATCAAAATAGAAAATCTTCCTTATCAGTTGTCCATGTATATATTCAGTTAGGTTCAATTCTTGGCTTCTCCTAGTATTCTCTTTTTTTGTTTTATATTGATTTCAAGAAAATTTCTGGTCCAAGAAACCTAACAGAGGCTAAAATGTTTGTTTCATGTAATCTTGAACTCAGAGGGACCCTCTAATTATAGAACCGATTAGTGACCAACATGGAGGTCAGTCTAATCAATTCTTTTGATGGGTAAACATTTCTTTTTACAGGGAAAAATGGATGTGCCTCTGAGAATTCTACAACTCTCTCCAGGCCAAAATTATGGTTGTCATGGAAACTGTAAAACAGCAGAAAGTCAGTTCTGACAGAGCAATAGTATAATGGACAGCATCTGCTGGGAAATTACCAATTAGGATACTGCTTTATGATTGAAAAATTAGAAGACTTTCACATAAAAAAACCCATCATCTTTCCTCCAAGTGTCTATCAAATATTAAGTTCAATGCCCCCTTTCTTGGCATTTAAAGCAATGTGGACACTATAGTTAAGATTTAACATGCTTAAAATTCAAGAAATTAAAAGTTTTAGGTACTAGAGCAGATGCCAAGAGAAAAGAAAATATTTATTTTGATTTGGTATTTTGCCACTGTGTTTAGAAAAATCTAAACACAACTGTATAAATAACTTTTTTAAATAAAAAAATATATATTTTTTACCATTTATATAATACTCTTAGACTCTACAAATCATAATCTTTCAATTAAGTGCTTTTATAGCTAATGTATCATGGAACTCAGGACCCCTAATATCATTGTATTGAAGTCTACTTTTTCATCTCAATCAAAAATAACCTAGGTTTCCTAGCAATCACACTAATAACCTTTGAAAAGCTCTTAAATTATTTCAGGTTAAAAAAAGGAACCCATGTCTGGAGTATTACTATAATGCTAAACTTACTAATTAGAAACCACTGTAGAAATTCACTGAGGCTTTTGAAATGACCTCATGAAATGAGCTTTTTACATACATTAAGTTAAATAAATTTTACATTGTAATGCCCAGAAATAAAAAATGAGATCAATCAAAGGTAAAAGGAAGATAAACTTGTTCTTTTAATAGCTTTAGTTGATGATGTTCCACTGTCATTAAGCATTAGAAACACATAAGCACATAATAAGATTTTGTTTCAACCTCTACTTATTGGAAATAGTTTTCTATTCTGAAAATAAAAAGTGATGCTAAAATTAAGTTCTATATATATTTTAATGGGCAGTTTTTTATTGGATCATTCCTATTTTTGCCTTTTTTGTTATAAAAGATTAGTATCTTCCTTTATTCATTTTTAACCCAATAATTTTAAATTTAGCCCAAATTCCATTCAGTAGATTTTTTAAGACTTAGTTCACTGCAGGTGAATACACAGAGCATATGCTGCAAACAGCTCCTAACTACTGAAATATATCTGATTTCTCCCAAAATTATATTACCGAGATAAAAATAAAAGGACATTTTGGGGGCACAGAAATATACAACAGTACCAGTAGTAAAAGGGTTAAATGTTGAAGGCTATTTAGAAGCAATGCAGTCTAGACCTCTCTTAGCTAGGCTTGAATTGCTCTTATACACACACATGCTCATAAACAGTATATACTCTCTCCAATATGTCAGAAAGTATCAGATTGCTTGATTTACTCCATGGATTTTAAATTCTTTTGAAAGTCACTGGGGAATTTGCTTAGGACCCTTGTGACTTCATCATCATCATCATCACCATCATTATCATCAATAACCACAATACTACATAAAACTCATTGAAAGTCAAACCTTAGGTTGATAATTGAACTCCAGAGAAGTTTATTGACATTTTAATTATTAAAGTTTATTCACTATTCTTTATTCTCTCTCTCTCTTTCTCTCTCTCTATATATATATTATATACACATATAAATATATAATGTCATACATAGTTATTTTCATTCCTCTATTAGATCATTAGCTCATTGAGAGCAGAGACTTTTTTTGTCTTTTTTGCCTTATCCCCAATGCATAGTATAAAACCTGATATAGTTGGTATTTAATAAATACTTATTAAGCAACTGAACTATGACATCTCACAGATGAGCTGGGCACTAATTGCCTACAGTCAACACCAGACTAACTGAAAATAGCATTTTGATTCTCCAACTAGGAGTGTATAAAATGAAAAATCTTTTAGGGTTTATTTCTAAATAGATTAAGCTGTCAGATGGAAATACTCAGAATCACTAATGCAAAAATTTTAAGATTAATATTTAATAGCAATTTTAAGTCATAGGCATTTCATGAAATAAAACCATAATATCAATTCTACCTACGGGAACCCTGAGTAAATAATAGATATGGGAAACTGGAGCTTTTCTGATGATGTGTTAGGGTGCTGTGCTAATAGTTAGGAACCAAGTCTCTAAAATCCATATAAAAACAATAGCATTACTAGAACCTCTGGTGTCTTTAGAGTTGCTTTCTCACGTTAGAGGCTCAGTTGGCTTATCAAAATATTGGCTATGGGGAAGCTAGGTGGAGTAGTGGATAGGGCACTGACCCTGAAGTCAGGAGGACCTGAGTTCAAATTCACCCTCAGACACTTAATAATTACTCAACTGTGTGAGCTTGGGCAAATCACTTAATTCCATTGCCTTGCAAAAAACCCAAATAAACAAAATATTGATCTGATATAGTGTGATTAAGACTTATTTTAAATTTGACTTGACAGCCATTCAAAGGCTATCTTTGGCTTTTTGCAGGTCAGTGGGGTTAAGTGACTTGGTCACATAGCTAGGTTATTAAGTGTCTGAGGTCACATTTGAACTCAGATCCTCCTGACTACAAGATCTGTGTTCTTTTTGAACTCAGATCCTCCTGACTACAAGATCTGTGTTCTTTTCACTGCTCCAACTAATTGCCCTCAGAAGCTACTTATAAACCTAAAACCAAATCCAAATTGATTGTTTTAAAAAAAAAAGTGCATAAAAAAAGTTAGTGACAGTAACAAGCCTCCTCTTCAAAATGTAATTTTTGCTTTCATCCACTCAGTAAGGTTTAAGACCCATATCTCTTGATTTCAGTGTTCTGCACAATGGAAGAGAGCCCGATTTAGTCAATAAAGTCTCGACTAGGTGTGGGGTGGTGAAGAGGGAATATTAGTGACAGCTAAAGAAATAGATGGGCATTTTTTTTCCATGTATGCTGGCTGCCCTTTGCCATAACTGGAAAGCAAAAGGGCTTTATATGTAAAGTGGATAAAATAAAATCCTACTTATAGAATGCTATAGAATTCTCAATACAAATCACTTCACCTTCTTGTTCTCAAAGCATTATCACATTATTTCAAATAATATCATATTATTTCAAATAATATTATGTTGACAAAAACAAACTCTTTTTTCATAAAAATGTAAAACATCTCTATATGCTGTAAGAAATTTCAATAAATGCCAGTGATATATCAAAGAATCCATAAATCCCTGTTCAGCCTCACATCATCAGAAAGGAGACTACGTCAAGATTCTGCCTTCATAGCCAAATTGAATTCTCCTCCTGCAGTTTCATTTTCCCC